>NC_142595.1:1505000-1751000 GCF_965207765.1 Zootoca vivipara
TTTGTTTAAAGAAAAAATTAATAAAAATTATTTATATATGTGAGGGATATATACCGTGTTTCTCATATTATAAGACATGTCTTATATTTATTTTTTTCCTCAAAAAAACACACTATGGCTTATTTTCAAGGGATGTCTTAGTTTTTTCATCCTCCTCCTGCCGCGGCCAGCATTGCTTCTGCGCCTATCACTATGTCTTATTTTCGGGGTATGGCTTATATTCCTTGAATGCTTAAAAATCCTGCTATGGCTTATTTTATGGGTATGTCTTAAAATATGAGAAACAGGGTATGTGACAATATATTTAAAAAAGGCTGACAATCTGGATCTGTTCTGTCCTGATGGCATGCATTTGACCTCGACAGGGAATGACCTGTTGTTGCGGGACGTGAGGCAGGGTCTTGAAGGTAGATTGCGAACATTTGTTAGGTTTTTTCAGCTGCAGGGATCTTGGCGGCGAGATCGCGGTTTCGTGGTCTTGGGTGAGTTTTAGGCCTTGGGTGGAAACTTTTAGTCCAGGGGTCAGCAACCTTATGGTGGGCCGTACTATATATATATATATATATATATATATATATATATATATATATATATAAAATGAACGAATTCCTATGCCCCACAAATAACCCAGAGATGCATTTTAAATAAAAGGACACATTTTACTCATGTAAAAACATGCTGATTCCCAGACCGTCTCAATCCGGCCCATGGGCCTTAGGTTGCCTATCCCTGCTTTAGTCCATCAACAGAATGGGAGGGTAGCATAACACACCCCTCACGCAATGGTGAGGGGGTACAAGCTGCATAAATGCAAATTTTGCAATGCCCCCCTAAATTCCTATCTGTCCCAGCTTTGCCTCAGACCCCAACTGGGGACTGAGGGGGATACATGCCCAATGCCTAAGCCAAGGTTTTCCTACATCTGAAATTAATAATGTTGTGGCCTATTTTAATCCCATACCTATGCTATATTGTGTCTTATTTATCTGGGCTTGAGGAGGAGGGTGTGTGGCTGGGCACGCACACAAAACATATGAGGAAGGGTTGAGGGAGCTGGGTATGTTTAACCTGGAAAAGAGGAGACAGAGAGGAGATCTAATGGCCATCTTCAAGTATCTTAAGGGTTGTCACATGGAAGAGGGAGCAAGCTTGTTTTCTCCTGCTCTGGAGCGTAGGACTCAAACCAATGGCTTCCAGTTACAAGAAAGGAGATTCCGACTAAACATTTGGAAAAACTTTTTGACAGTAAGAGCTGTTTGCCAGTGGAACCTTGGCAGGTTGTGGACTTTCCTTCCTTGGAGCTTTTAAGCGGAGGTGGACTGGCCATCTGTCCTGGATGCTGTAGTTGAGATTCCTGCATTGCAGGGGTTAGACTAGATGACCCTCAGGGTCCCTTCCAGCTCTACAATTCTGTGATCAAGTATTGCCACTTGGTTCAAAGCGAGGAATGTGGTCACATTTTCCTTATGTCAAGTTCAAATGTGCTGTTCCCCAATATGCCTCCTAACTACTGACCCTACAGGAAATGGCTTCTTGAAAACGATCTGCAGCTTATCCATAGAATCTTGCCTGCCAGTCTCAAAGCCCTCCCCAAGTGGAGTAACAAGATGAATGGTATTTTGGGGCTTCCTCTTCTGAAGCGATGTGAGGGCGTCTTTAAGGGACCATCTCTATGATCACGGCTGTACTTTGATACTCTCATTAGAAGCTTCTGTCCAATGGCCCAAATGTTATCCGATTCCCTGCTGGGGTTCAGCTCCCTCTTTCGTCTCTGACAGGCAAAGACAGTTGCTTGGAACCACAGGAGCAGGGATCACTCTTGTGCTGGAGTCCTGCTGGTGGGTTTCCTATGGGCACCTGGCTGGACACTGTGAGGACAAGCTGGACTAGAGGGGCCCCCCTTGGCCTCATCCGGCAGCTGGGTTTTTGCTTTATTTGCAAACGATGCCTTCTGCTGGATTTTGTTATTAGGCACTTTGGAAATATTATTACAAGTAAAGGCCACTGCCTCAAATACAATAAATGTTTGTTTTCCCCTCTAGCCCTACATAGAAGAAATTTGTGACAGCCTCAGAGGAAAAACCTTCCAGATGTTTCTAGAAAGGTATGAATCTGATTGCATGTTTGTCACATGGCCAGTTGCTGAAGAATTGGCATTGGGATGGCTAGTAGGAAAGAGAAGACACAAGCCATTTTGCAAACTGCATCCAGGTGGATTGAATGTGCTAGAATGGTAATGAGTTGCACCTTTAAGAGTCTGCCTTGTACATGGACCTACCTGCCCACTCTTCTATTCTAAGCAGAAGGCAGCTACCTTCCTTCCATCCAGCTGCAAAGTCTACTCTCCTGATGTTTCCTCTGATCATGGAAGGTGATCACTCTGCTATGCTTCGTTAGACTTGGCAATTAGATAAACTTTGCAGGAGCTGAGCTGGATTTTCACTCAGCAAGCATTTTATAATGTGGCTCAGCTCTTCTGCAAGAATTTCAGCTGATTTTATCTACTTTGTTAATTAAGTTGCTTTGTGATTTATTTTCATTTTCTATTTTTATTAGTAAATAAAAAGAGCTGCAAATCTTGCAGAAGGGCTGAGCCACATTACGAAATGCTTTGTAGTGCAGCAAACCCAGCTCAGCCCCTGCAAAACAACTGCCATAAGAAGTAGTATGAAAATGTTCTCATTGGAGTTTTACTGTTTTTAATAAATAGTAAAACAACAGGGACATGCCTAGTTAGGGAAAGCTCTGGTGAGCAAATGGCTTGGCAGAGCTATCTAAGAAAGAGTTCCAACAGGCAGGTGCTACTGCTAAACAGCACGTCACATGCCTGGTTCTGGTTGCCAGCTGAGATAATTTTGTTGAACCTGAGCTGTGTTGATAGATTCCATTGATGGCCAAACTTGGCCCTCCAGCTGTTTTGGGACTACAACTCCCATCATCCCTAGCTAACAGGACCAGTGGTCAGGGATGATTGGAATTGTAGTCCCAAAACAGCTGGAGGGCCAAGTTTGGCCATCACTGGATTAGACCTAAGGTCTTGCAAAATGAGCTTCTGAGTACTGGCCTCAGTGTGCTGGAAGGTAGACGCTAAAAGATTATTTCCTATGTTCTTAATTCTCTTTGCTTTAACAAAAGGACTTGCACCTTGAGATTTTACTCCCAAATGTAGCAAATGAAATCACTAAATTATATATGAGAACAAAGATCATTATACAATGCAATCTCTCAGGGGTCTACTTTGGAAATAAACAGTCATTTATCTTTTAGCAAAAATCAAAATTCCCTGGCAGTGTATGTTAATTACACCTATGTGATTCCTTAATTATTTTATGGAGTTCTCTAAAATGCAGAGCTTAATTACTTTTCTCAGGATATGATTTTTTAAATAAAAAATACATTACAATTGAGTATTACAGAAATAAGAAATATGGAGGCATTTTTACTGGAATGTTGTCAGAAGCATCGTAAACCAAGTATTGCTGTAGAACTATCTTTAATTAACATCTGCTCACTGAAGGTTTGCTCATCAACAGAACTTTAAAAATTTTAAATATAGTTTTTTTACTTTTCATAAATCAAATGCACAGTTTTCATCACCGTAATGCACATTTTTCTTTCTTCTCTTTTGCAGTGATAAGTTTACTAGATTTTGTCAGTGGAAAAATGTAGAGCTAAACATTCATGTAAGTAATTGCAGGTGTGTGTGTGTGTGCGCGCGTGCATTTTCTAAAAATATGGGCAGGAATGAGGTGGATCTGGACCACTGCCTAGTTTCTGGGGGACTTCCAAGCAATTGTTCCTAGCTGAAAAAAACTGATTTTTTTGTTTTTTCCCAGTTTATTCTGGTGCGGCGGCCATTTTGGAATTGGGCTGAGCATGCTCAGAAGCGACTTTTGATGCTGCTCTGCCCAGTTCCAAAATGGCTGCAGTGTGACTTCTGGCGTGGCGGCCATTTTGGAACTGGGCAGAGCAGCATCAAAAGTCGCTTCTGAGCATGCTCAGCCCAGTTCCAAAATGGCCGCTGCGCTACTTCCAGTCTGCTACTTCCGCCCGGTCCCTTATTTCTCCGACAGCAACTTGGCAGGTAAGAAAATGGCTGGTCCTCTTGTTGCTTCTCCTACTTTCTGGACAACGAAGTTGTCTGCAAGACCAGTGAGGAATCTGTTTGACCTTATGCTCTTGGCCGAGTTTGAGATCCAACAAATATCAGGATAGTTGAAATCCCCCATTACTACTATCTCACTTCCTTTTGAATGCTTGGTCATCTGTTCCAGGAAGGCTTCATCTGTGTCCTCAGTTTGGCTTGGGGGTCTATAGTAAACTCCCACAATGAGATCAATGTTATTTTTCTCTCCCTTAATTTTGACCCAGATACACTCAATATGGGTTTGAATCCTGGATCTCTTCACAAGTATACACATCCCTGATGTATAACGCCACTCCTCCTCCTTTCCTGTTTGGTCTATTTCTCTGAAATAGATTGTATCCCTCTATGACTACATTCCAGTCATGAGACTCATCCCACCAGGTTTCAGTGATGCCTATTATGTCGCATTTAGTTTGCTGTACCAAGAGCTCAAGTTCATCTTGTTTATTTCCCATGCTCTGTGCATTAGTATACAGACATTGAAGACCATTGATTATTCCCCCATGTCTCTTATTTGAGGATTTTTTCCTCCCAACACTAAGTCTGCGTACTGTTTGCTCCATTTGGTCCTTGACATTTGGGTGATCATCTTCAGCACTTGGTAGACTCCTACCTTCAGGACCACTGTCTCCCTCCCCCACATAAGTCAGTTTGAAGCCCTCCTGATGAGGTTTTTGAGTTTCATGGCAAAAACATTCCTCCCAACCCTTGTGAAGTGCAGCCCATCTCTTGCCAGAAGTCCATCTTCAAGAAACTGCAGACCGTGATCTAAGAATCCAAACCGTTCCTGTTTGCACCATTTGCGAAGCCAGTTGTTCACTTCCCCTGTTTTTCCCTCTCTCCCTGGGCCATGTCGTTCAACTGGGAGGACAGATGAGATGACAATTTGTGCATTTAATTGCTTCAACTTCCTGCCCAGGGCCTCATAATCACTTTTCATCTTCTGGAGGCTATGGCTTGCAGTGTCATTGGTTCCCACATGGACCAAAAGGAAGGGGTATTTGTCAGTGAGTTTTATGATTCCTTGCAGCCTTCTATTACATCTTTGATCCTGGCCCCAGGGAGGCAGTACACCTCTCGAGACATCTTGTCAGGCCCACAGATCACTGCTTCTGTACCCCTCAGTAGGGAATCCCCTATCACCACTACATGCCTCTTCATAGGCTTGGTCGGGATTCTTCCATGTGCTGTTATGCAGCTATTACTGGAAATTGGAGGAGACATCACAGTTTTAAAACAGGATTCCTCTCAAATCAAACAAGATGTCACAGGGCTGAAAAAAGAGACTGACAAAGTAAATGAGAAACTGGGAAAATTACACAAAGATCTTGGGAACGTGAAGGTAGAGGTGGACAAAACCAAGTCTGAAGTGATTAAATTGGACACAAGAGATAATTTGTTGGAAGAAGGAAGTACAAGAACGGAGGCCAGATTGTCGGGATTGGAAAGGAGCCAGCTTACTGCTCAAGACGCGATCGCCTTTCTTCAATTAAAGGAACAAGAAAATCATCTGAGACTTAGAGGCGTGCTAGAGAAAGAACAAGTAAATTTATGGGATTGGCTGGTTGAAGAATTGACTGCTTTCTGGGATCTGGAAGTGCAAGAATTTTAGTCTACAATCATAAAGATTTTCAGATTTGGAGCAAGAAGAAAGAAAGATCCAAAGTTCCCAAGCGATAGCATAATAATTTTCAAAACTAGAGAACAAAGGGACAAAATCCTAAATTTGCACCAAGAGAAAAGTTTGAGGATACAAGATCAGCAGATAATTCTTTTCACGGACATTCCTAAGCATTTTTTGAATTACAGGAGACAATATTTGGATATTACAGCAACCCTGAGAAGAAAGAAGATCCCTTTCCCCTGGGAATTCCCACAAGGCATCACTTTTGCCTTTGCAGGAAGGAAACAGCGTATAAAGAATCCACAGGATAAGAAGAAATTATTGGACAAGTTCCACAAGGATTTTGATTCTACACAGGAGGTGACTGGCGCAGGACCACAAGAGTGAACATTGGTTCTTCTTTCTTTTTGGACTTTGCTGGATCTAATCCAGTATGACACTTAGAGTGTTATCTTGGAATGTGAATGGTTTGAATTCGAGACGCAAAAGGTATCAAATACAACATGTTTTGCTTAAACAATTGTTAGATGTTATTTGCCTACAAGAGACTCATGTGATAAGAAGACATAGAAAAATTTTACAGAGCAAAAAATTAGGACAAGAATTTATTTCATCAGATAAAAGTGAAAAAAAGAGGAATTGTCATCTATGTGAAAGAGAAGCTGGATCCAAAACAAATTTTTAAAGATGAACAAGGAAGACTAACCACAGTAGAAATTAAGGCACAAGGTGAAAAAAAATAGTTGGAATTTATGCACCTAATGATGCAAAAGCGGAATTTTATAAGAAACTAGAAGCAAAATTATTGGATTATGTGGACTATAAAATAATTTTATTAGGAGATTTCAATGGAGTCATGTCTACTATGATGGACAGATCACAAAGGCAAAAGCCTACAAATGATGGAAGGTTACCAAAAAAAACCTCCTTTGATTTGGTGGAAAAATTTGATTTGGTGGACAGTTGGTGAATAAGGAATGTAATGGAAAAAGAATATACGTATCATTCAGAAGCAAATCAATCATTCAGAAGAATAGATTATATTTGGATCTCCAAAGAATTAACACCAAGGATTGTAAAAACAGATATCCTCCCAAAGATTTGTTCGGATCATAATTCAGTGTTATTGGAAATTAAGTCTACTCTGCAGGGTTCTTTCAGATGGAGGATGAATGACACACTGCTTAGGAATGAGCAAATATTAAAGAAGACCCAAAAGACCCTCAAGGATTATTTTGAACTAAATTTAAAACCAGATACGAAAGAAAGGGTCATATGGGACGCAAGTAAAGCAGTGATGAGAGGATTCTTTATACAACAAAATGCAATTAGGAAAAAGATTATAAACGAGAAGGACAATATTCTGTCACAATTGAAAGAAAAAGAAAAAATATATAAGGAAAAACCCCAAAAACCAACAGGTACAAAAGGAGATCAAAGCATTGCAGATACAATTTTCTCAAATTGTCAACCAAGAGATTGAGTGGAAAATAAAAATGATGAAACAGAGGACATTCGAATCAGCAAATAAATGTGGCGAGTTACTTGCCTGGCAATTGAAAAAGAGACAGAAATTGAATACAATTACATCTATTATCGACGACGGGAAAATTTTGGAGAACCCTGCAGAGATTAGAAAATCTAACCCTAACCTTTTGGAAAAGAAGACATTATTAAATGATAAGATTAAAAAACAAGAAGTTGAGATGGCAATAAGCCAGATGGAAGTAGGCAAAGCACCAGGACCAGATGGACTTACGGCGAAATACTATAAGATGTTAAAAGAATGGTTACTTCAACCTAACAGACGTTTGCAACAAAATTATGAGGGGAGACAAAGCACCCGAGACCTTATAACTCTGATTCCTAAACCGGATGTGGATAAAATGCAGGTGAAGAATTATCGTCCAATCTCATTGCTGAATGTGGATTACAAAATTTTTGCAAATATTTTAGCAAGAAGATTGAAGAAGATTTTGAGTGAATTAATACATAAAGATCAGGCAGGTTTTTTGCCTAATAGGCATGTGAAAGATAATGTTAGAAATATTGTGGATATTCTAGAATTAGCTGTGGGTTAAACCACAGAGTCTAGGGCTTGCTGATCAGAAGGTTGGCGGTTCAAATCCCTGCAATGGGGTGAGCTCCCGTTGCTCGGTCCCAGCTCCTGCCCACCTAGCAGTTCGAAAGCACATCAAAGTGCAAGTAGATAAATAGGGACCGCTCTGGCGGGAAGGTAAACAGCATTTCCGTGCACTGCTCTGGTTCGCCAGAAGCAGCTTTGTCATGCTGGCCACATGACCCGGAAGCTGTCTGCGGACAAACGCCGGCTCCCTCGGCCTATAGAGCGAGATGAGCACCGCAACCCCAGAGTCGGACACGACTGGACCTGATGGTCAGGGGCCCCTTTACCTTTACCTTAAAAAGAATTATAAAGCAATTTTTATGTTTATTGATGCAGAGAAAGCCTTTGATAATGTTTTTTGGAGTTTTATGAAAAGAAATTTGTATTAGATGGAGGTTGGTCAAAATTTTCTAAATGGTATTAATGCAATTTATTCAGAGCAAAAAGCGAAAGTCATAGTTAATGATGTGGTGTCAGAAAAATTAAGAATTGAAAAGGGTACCAGGCAAGGGTGCCCACTCTCCCCTCTTCTATTTATAACGGTCCTGGAAGTTCTGCTGAATATAAGGAAAAATGAGGAAGTAAAGAGTATTGGAGTAGGGTCGAAACAGTACAAATTAAAAGCCTTTGCCGATGATTTAGTTTTGATGTTACAAGAACTGGAGCCCAGTACAGTAAAAGCACTGGATCTGGTTCAGGAATTTGGTCATTATGCCGGCTTCAAGTTAAACAAAAGTAAAACTAAAGTCTTAAGTAAAAATCTCAAAAATGAAGAGATAATCAGATTGGAAGAAAGTACTGGCTTGAGTTTTGTGAAAAAGGTGAAGTACCTGGGTGTAAATTTAACAGCTAGAAATTTGAATTTGTATAAAGATAATTATGAAAAATTGTGGAATGAAATCTAGAGAGACCTGGATATATGGACAAATTTGAAATTGTCTCTGTTGGGCAGAATTGCTACAATTAAAATGAATGTATTGCCAAGAATGTTATTTTTATTCCAAGTGATACCAGTGATCGACAAGGTGAAATGTTTCAGTGAATGGAATAAGGTTTTGTCTAAGTTTATCTAGCAGAGAAAGAAGCCTAGAATCTCTCTATATATAAATATAAAAATCGTGAAACTGCTTTCCACACTTTTCTCCGTAACCGCTTGACTGATCGTCCTGAAATTTTGACACAATGATCCAGGCCACTCCCCGAGCGTTGTTTGGGGCAAAAATCCCTCAAATCACACACCTGGGCAGGTACAGACCTCGATTTCCACCAAGTCAAACAGCGTCCTCAAGTGGAATTCCTCCCACAGTACACCCCCTCCTTTCCTGTGAAATCTAAGCCACACCCACAAACCAAATGACATCATCAACCAAGCAACTGAAACCACCAAGGCAGCCATTATCAGACCACTAGGCCTTTGTTTTATGTAGGCCCCTGCTGCCAGGTCCCCACTAGGCCCCGGGGGGGGTAGATAACCCACAGCAACGCACTTGGGGGCACGGCAAGGGGTTTTTACTTTACAATTTAACACCACTACCCCCCCAAATCCACAAGACAAAAATAAATACCATCCTTCAAAACGTCATGAGATACGCCGGTTATGGGGGAGGGGACAAACTGAATAGATCATGGATCGGGACACGTGGGGGCAGTCACAGGGATTAGCCACAACAACGCGCCACACCCACAAACCCCGTCTCCGCCATGAGAGCCTGTAAAACAGGAAGCCTTGGCTCCATTTTACAGACTAGGCCTCAGCTCAATAGCCCTTTAAATAGTATTCCAAATGGAGCCCTGGGTGGGAGGTGGGGGGAGGAGGAGCCCAAACAGAACTGCGCCTATCTCTATGTCTTATTTTCGGGGTATGGCTTATATTGCGCAAATGCTTAGAAATCCTGCTATGGCTTATTTTATGGGTATGTCTTATTTTAGGAGAAACAACTGATTGTAAGCCTCTGGTTTTTGTTTTTTTTAACACAACAACCATGCACTTTCTCTCCCCAGTATGTCCTCAGATATTTGCAGGGTGGGGGCCAATGTATGGAGATACAGGGGGGAGGGGCCAACACTCCCCAGGGACAACAGAAGGAAGGGTATCCTACCGAAACACAGGGATGAGCCGGGGTGGAGGGAGGAGGGGCAGGATAGGTCATGGATCGGCACAGGGTGGGGGGGGATCACAAGAAAGAACCACAGCAATGTGTGGCCGGGTCAGCTAGTTAAATATAAATTGCTAACTGATACAAAAGAAAGAGGTGGATTTTCCCTGCCAGATTTAAACATTTACTACGAAGCTGCGACATTTTGCTGGTTGAGAGAATGGTTTACTTAAGAAGATACAGATCTCTTGGATTTAGAAGGTTTTGACTGTGTTTGGTTGGCATGCATATGTATGACAAGATAAAGGCCCACAGAGGTTTTAAAAATCATATAATTAGAAAATCATTGTTTAATGAATGGATTAGGTATAAAGATTTGTTAGAAAGCAAAACACCCTGGTGGATTTCACCGTTGGAAGTGAAGGCTCATAAGAAGTTAAATATGGAAGTTAAGTGGCCAAAATATAGAGATACAGATAAGTTAAATGACTGGTTACAATATCATCAGATCAATGAAATGTTTAAAATGGATATGAAAAAAGCTGTTTTTTCATCTGAAAAGTCATGTTTGGGGAAAGAATTATCTAAGATGTGTAATTTGCTGTTGGAATGGAATACAAAAGATGAACCAGTTAAGTCAGTAATGATTGAATGGGCTAAAGATGTGGGGCATGATATTATGTCAAATGATTGGGAGAGATTGTGGAAAAAAGGTATGAAGTTCACTGCATGTAATGTATTGAAAGAGAATATGTTTAAAATGATGTATAGATGGTATTTGACACCTGTGAAGTTAGCAAAAATGCACCATGCGTCTGACAATAAGTGTTGGAAACGTAAGGAGAAAAGGAACATTTTACCGCGTGGTGGACCTGCCCCCAAATAAAAGACTTCTGGGGGGAAAATTATAATGAATTGAAAAAGGTGTTCAGGGATACCTTTATTAAAAAAACCAGAAGCCTTTTTGCTTAGAATTGTTGGAGATGAGATCCCAAAGAAAGACTGTACTCCACAACAGCAGCTAGACTGTTAATAGCTAAATTTTGGAAATCACAAGAGATGCCTACAATAAATGATTGGCAGATAAAGATGATGGACAATATGGAACTCGCCGAGATGATCGGAAGGATCCACGACCAGAAGGAGGAGAGAGAGGGTGGAAGAAGATTGGAAGAAATTTGAAGAAATACTGTAATATTTAATTTACCTTTAAGGAAGCAGAAATAGGTTTCTGGCAGTGTATTAGATGTAAGATAGAAAATAAGAGAGAATGGTTTATTAAGAATGTATTTTAATAATGTGTAAGATTTTGGATGAGGAACCTGCCAAAAACCAAAAATGGACAATGTAGTTCAGAGGGGGGGACTGAGGAAAGTCCCCACATTATGAAATTGATAATGTGATGAATTGTGGAAATATTGTGTTATTTGTGTGTATGTCCTGTTTGTTGTTAGTGTATAAAACAATAAAAAATTATTATTTAAAAGAGAGAGAGAGATTGGGTGTCCTTAGCAAAAGCAGCTTTTCTGTTTTTGCTTTTAGAACATTGCCTTTCTAACTTTGATTGATTGAGTTTATGTTCCACCCTTCGTCCCAAAAAGGCCACCTGTATTTCTTTATAGATGAGTCGGGGGGGGGGGGTCTGCTGGCGCAAGGCCCAGTACAAATGTTGGCAGTCTGGACTCTGCATGATCTGGTTTCTCCATGGTGAAGAAAGGCACTTGGCACATGCCTGTTGCTTCAGGTGCTCAATGAAAGCATTCTGAGATTTTGAGACTAACCCTGACAGTTTGATATAAGCTCTGCTTTGGACTCATTTCATGGAATCGTAGAGTTGGAAGGGACCCTGAGGATTATCCAGTCCAACCCCCTTTAATGGCAGGAATATGCAGCTGTCCCACACGGGGTCAAATCTTAGTGTAATCGGCACCATGCTCTAATGAGCTTACTTTGTCTCAAGGTTTCGTTTGGAGCACTTGTTCTGCAGGCCCCTAGTTGAAATGAACATTCCTCAGTAGTTCCCTTACATTTGCCCTGAAGTCCCTGAAATCTCCTGCCTTCAATTCCTTATAATTTGGGCATTGTCTCCTTTCATGTGTCCCCTATTGATTCCCTGATTTCCAGAGTACACCACTGCATTGCAAGGAATGGGATTCCCAGGGCCGTCTCGAGCAGGTCGGGCGCCCTGGCGCTGAGGCACGGAGATCGCTCCAGCGCCCCCACCCTCACAGCGTGTAGCACGGTTTCCGCACGGCTTTGCCGTGCAGCGCCCCCCCCTGCCAGCCCCGCGTCCTGGTGCCCCACGCCACCGGGACTGCACCTAGAGCCGGGCCTGAGGATTCCATTTCATCCTTAAATTGCACCAATTCCCTGAAAAGCAAAAGGAGGCAGCCAATTCATTGTGACACATTAGCCTGAGTTGTTTTTGGAGGCAGGTGGGTGCTTGCAAGGAGGCATTCAGTACAAGCAAATGTTCATTTCCACCTCTTCCATCCCCAGCTGACCATGAATGACTTCAGTGTCCACCGGATTATCGGGCGAGGGGGCTTCGGAGAAGTTTATGGCTGCCGGAAAGCGGACACAGGGAAGATGTAAGTAGCTTTGTTTGTGTTTGTAATGCATCCATATAAAATCCCCAAGCAACAGAACAATCAACGTGAGGGGCATTGCAGTGCTGTGGGTTTAATTGTTGTGGTTCCCCACTTTGACTGGGAAGTGGGATGCCCTTTCCACCTGAAAAAGCCAGCAGCAAGGTGTGTCTGAGGAGTGAGGAGCATATGATGACCCATTGAAGTTTCCTTGGCCCCCAGTGGGCTTATCACATTTTAATTGAGGTACAGTTAACATGCTTTTATCAACTGCTTTATTCATCTAAACAATTTCCTTCTAAATTGTGCCAGTGAATGCTGTTTTCATCCTTAACCCAGGGTATGGATGCAGCATATCTATATGTGAATGTCCAGTTTTGTCTTGGCTCTGGTCCCTTTCCAAAGAGACTGGATCACCTCTTGCAAAATGCATTTCCGTTTCCCAGACTGTTGTTGGAAGAGAACAATGGCCTCTTGAGAAAGCATCCCTTAGGCGATGAGAATTACACCAGGTTGGGGAAGGCTACTGTAGAGGTGGGATAATTGAACCAGAGGAGTTGTAACTCAGTGGAACAGCATCTCTTCTTGAGGGACCAGAGAGCTGGGCCTTGCCTAAGGCAACATTCCTTGAACCTCTCCTGAACTCCCAGTTTACCTACTTTTCTGCCTCCAAACTACCAGTTGAAAGTGATGAAAATTGAATGCTCTGTTAAAGCCCCTTTCTCAACAAGTTACAATTTTCAGGTATGCAATGAAATGCTTGGATAAGAAGAGGATCAAGATGAAGCAAGGGGAGACTCTAGCCTTGAATGAAAGGATCATGCTGTCCCTTGTCAGTACAGGTGTAAGTATGTTCTGACTCTTGGCTCATTCTCTTAACATTGATGATGATGATGATGATAAAAAATTGGGAAATTCCACCGCAGGGCAGACTGGGTGTTGCATGATCTTAATTTTTACATATACATTTGTGGCTTTAACAGTGGCATTTTGGTTTTACTGTAACTCACTCTAGGATCAGTACCCAATGAAGTTTAGGATTCAACCAGTGGATTCCCGGGAGGTATTCTGCAGCCATATAAACAAATGCTCCCTTGTGTTGTGAGTTGTCGCTGCCAAAATGGGGGCCAACCTTCAGCTGAAAGATACCAGCAGGTGCTTTCCAGAGGCCCCTGAAATCAGGTTGGTGGCTATTCCACCTCAATGGATGAACAGAACAACACATGAAAGCATGAGGAAGTCCTTGTCATGTGAAGCCCAAGTCAGTCTGGCTACTTTGTGTTGTGCGGCCACATTTGAATCGTGGTGGACAGCAGTCTTCCACAACCTGAAGCCCCAGATACAAGTGGGCTTCAACTCTCATTGCCAGGGCCAGCCTGCCCATGAGGTGGACACCAGGAGTGGCACCTTCCACAGAGGGCTGTGCGAGAGCTCATTTGCCCCATGAGATCTCACCAGAACTAGCCATTGTTGCTTTGCATATCACCCAAGTAAAGGAGGGATTGGCAGGGCATCCCCTTCCCATTTTGCCTCAGGCAATGAAACAGGATGCACTCACCTGCCCACTGCTCTTGACCTCTGGCTTCTGGGGCCGATGGGAATTGGAGTTCAACAGCATCTGGGGGGCATGGACTACCCTGAGACCTCTGGGTATAGGGCGGTATATAAATTCTAATAATAATAATAATAATATGCCTAATTTGGCCAGCCTGTCTCAAGCAAGGATCTTATAGAGCTGCAAGAAGTACAGAAAATGGCAACCAAAATGGTTGTTGGAGCAGGAGCACCTTCCTGATGCAAAAAGGCTAAAGCATTTAAGGAAAAAGGTTCCCAAAGAAGGTCATTAAGGAGGTTTGTGAAAGTAAGCATGGGGTAAAGAAAGTGGAAAGCTTTTTTCTGTCCCCCAAGAGGTCATCCAAAAAGTAGTTTGGAGGAAATGAAGAAAGGTCCTCAGACAGCACCTAATAAATTTGTGGAATTGATTGTCACAGGTTGTGGTGATGGCCACGAGCGTACATCAGAGTCCTGCAGCTGAATCAGACCAAAGGCCCATCTAGGCCTATCTTCCCACCCACATGCCTCCAAGAAGTGTGCAGGCAAGACATAACTGCAACAGCACCCCCCTTATTTGTTCTCCCCCGCACTTGGGACCCAGAGACATCCCACCTCTGATACCAGAGGTAAGATGCTGCCACTAGGCAGCCTTATCCTCCTCTGTGGATTTGCCTTGCTCCCCTTTCAAAGCTATCTAAGTTGGTGGCTTTGGGGAAGGGCTGCACATAGCTCAATGGCAGAAAGCACCTTGAATTTCCAGAGCTGAGGTAGTGCTGGGAATGATTCCTACCTGAAATCCTGGTCAATCATCATTAACAGTACTGAGCTTGGTGGACCAATCATTTGACTTGGTATAAGGCAAATTCCAGCACAGCCAGCACTACACCATGTAGTAGCTTAGATGACTTAAGGCCAATCTATGAAATGCTGTCCATATGGAACCTCCCGACCCAGAGGTGGTGTGTTTCTGCACATCAGTGGCCAGGGAGTTGCTTTCTGGCCTTGCTTGTGGGCTTCATGGAGGCATCTGAAATACGTGGAGGACTCTCACATGGAAGACAGAGCAAGCTTGTTTTCTGCTGCTCCAGGAGGTAGGACTTGAACCAACAGATTCAAATTAGAAGAGAGGAGATTCCGACTGAACATTAGGAAGAACGTTCTGATGGTAGGAGCCATTTTGACAGTGGAACCGATTCTCTTGGAAGTTGGTAGACTCTCCTTCCTTGGAGGTTTTTAAACAAAGGTTGGATGTCCTCCTGTAAGATTCTTTAGCTGTGCTTTCTGCATTGCCTGGAGTTAGACTAGATGACCCTTGCTGTCCCTTCCAATTTTGAAGTGTTATGACATAATCCGGTTGCTTTGATCCAGCAGGACTCTTCTTCAACCCCTCAGGACTTTATACACTGAAGGACACTACAGCCATGATATGCAGCAGCGGATAGAGATCTTTCCATTTATCTTCAGGACCTAGTTGGCTTACCAGCATTTGGAGAGGCAAATTTCTTGCTTTTCATCAGCCCCATCCTTTCCTCTGGTTGTGACCCAGTGTTTCTCCTGTCACATAACAAAGCTAAAAAGATACACATTTCAAGTGCACACACAGCACACAACTCCAAATGCTCCTTTCTGGGCTCATTAGGAAACACACGTCAAAGTGGCAGCATCTTCAGAGAAAAATAACCTTGTTACGTCAAGCCAAAAGTAACTCTGATTGCCATAGTTACTGGGGATGCTGGCAGAGAAGTTGATTATTATTTTTGTTCTCAGTGACTCTGTTCCAAATGAATTCACGATTTCCTGATCTGAAAAAATGTGTGTGCTGGAAAATGAAACTAGGATCGTGAATAAGAATGTAAGAAGAGCCCTGTAACTGGATCAGGCCAAAGGGGCCCATCTAGTCCAGCATCCTGTTCTTACAGAGGCCAGCCAGATACTTCTTCTGGGAAGCCTGCAAGTGGGACACAAGTGCAGCAGCAGCAGCAGCCCCCCCCCCCACTGGTGGTTCCTTGCAACTGGTATACAGAGAGGCATGCTGGCTCTGAGAGTGGAGGGAGAATGTCATGTGGGGGTTGAGTATGGCAAAGCAAATAGCATCCCAAGGGAAGGAGTGGACCTTACTGGGATCCCCAGGGCCTGGTTTCCTCCAGGTGGCCTAAGAACTGAAATGGCCCGACTGTCCTTTGAGCTTTTGCAGGCAAAAGAAAAAAGAAAAAGAGAGCACTTCAGCCAGGGGCTTTTTTTTTTGAGAGGTGTGTAGCAAGGCTCCAAAAGCATGCTCTAAGTGTCTGGGTGGTGAGAGGCCATCATTTGTTTTGTCACCCTCCTTAAGAACTATGGGGGCAGCTTCCTGGTGGCAAGAGGCAGCCTTTGACCATTTTATGTGAGAGCACACTCTTGTACGGTTGCCAAAGCTGCATTGCCACTGCTCAATAGAATGTATGTATGTATGTATTGCATTTCTATCCCACCTATTCCTCCAAGGAGTTCCAAGCTGGCATACATGGTCCCCCCCCCTTCATCCCAACAACCCTGTAAGGTAGATTCAGGTAGATAGCCGTGTTGGTCTGACACAGTCGAAATAAATTTAAAAAATTGTCCAGTAGCACTTTAGAGACCAACTAAGTTTGTTCTGGGTAAAAGCATTCGTGCGCATGCACACTTCTTCAGCTACACTGAAACAGAAGTCACCAGACCCTTATATATAGTGGGAGGGTGGGGTGGGGTTTTTCTCAGAAGGGTAGGAGGAGATGGGTGATTGACTCAATGGGTATGGTAAATCTGTTAACGAGTGCAATTAGTTCTACAGGAAAAAGCAAGGGATAGTATGCAGATGACCAAAAATAGCTTTAGCATATGTAATGAGGCAAGAATCCAATATCTCTATTCAGAATAGGTCTCCCCATAGTTTTCAGTTTAGTAATAAGTTGTAATTCAGCAACTTCTCTTTCAAGTCTATTTCTGAAATTCTTTTGTAATAAGACAGCTGCTTTGAGGTCCTGTATTGAATGTCCTGGGAGATTGAAGTGTTCTCCTACTGGCTTCTCTGACATGATACCTGACATCAGATTTACGTCCATTTATCCTTTGGCGTAGGGTTTGGCCTGCTTGTCCAATATAGAGAGCTGATGGGCACTGCTAGCATTTGATGGCATACAGAGTGTTAGAAGATGAGCAATTAAACAGGCCTGATGTTTGATGTTGTTGGGTCCAGTGATGGTTTTGTCTAAGTGTACCGGTATGTGGCAGCAAAGTTGGGTGGCTGTCTGTAGGCAATGAAAGGTCTTCCTTTCACATACAGTTTCCAAGTTAAAACAGTTCAATGCATCATCGGAGATTTACAACCTCTCCTAGACAACAACAGTTCTCTTTTTCAAGCTCTGGGAGGAAGACCTTTCATTGCCTACAGACAGCCACCCAATTTTTAAACAACTCCTCACCCACAATAATACAGCAACCAGACTTAACATGGACACTGGTAGCAGAGCCTGCAATAAACCCAGATGCCAACTTTGAGATCCTGTATTGAATGTCCTGGGAGATTGAAGTGTTCTCCTACTGGCTTCTCTGGCTTCTCAAAGCTGCTGTCTTATATGCTCATATGCTAAAGCTAATACTATATGCGTACTATTCCTTGCTTTTTCCTGTAGGACCATACCAATTGAGTCAATCACCCTCCTCCTCCTCCTACGCTTCTGAGAAAAACCCCACCCCACCCTCCCACTATATATAAGGGTCTGGTGACTTCTGTTTCAGTGTATGCACATAAAAGCTTATACCCAGAACAAACTTAGTTGGTCTTTAAGCTGCTACTGGACAATTTGTTAAATTTATTTCGACTGTGTCAGACCAACACGGCTATCTACCTGAATCTACCTTACAGGGTTGTTGGGATGAAGGGGGGGGGACCATTTATTTTGCCTGTAACGTGGGTTAGGCTGAGATGAAGTGACTGACCCAAGGTCACCCAATGAGCTTCATGACCAAGTGGGAATTTGAACCCTAGTCTCTCTGGATTCTGGTCTGCACTATACCACATTGGCATTAATTTTTTGTTAGCAGTAGAACAGTGTGGCTTCTTTGAAGGCAGTGAGGAGCCATTTTGGTTCGGATCCAAACCTCTCACAAGGTCTGGGGCCAAGAGGGGCTGAGTGGGCAAGGAAGGGGCTGTGTGAAGTGCAGGATGTAGGCAGAGCAGCCTTTCCCAAACTTCGGTCTTCCTGATGTTGTTGGACTGTTACTTCCATCATCCCGGATCATTGGCATCGGTTCCAGAGGCTGATGAGAATGGAGTCCAACAACCTCTGGAGGGCCAAAGGCTGGTGTCAAGGATACTCAGCACTATGCGAGAGAGAGAGAGAGAGAGAGAGAGAGAGAGAGAGAGAGAGAGAGAGAAGCTCACTCGCTGGATCATCACCTTGTCGTGGTGAGTGGGCTTTCTTGTACTCCCAGCAGGGTCACCCAAGGCAGTGAGGTCAAAGGGGAGGAGCTAGACAAAGAGTGATCCAAGAAGCCCTCAACGGCAGAACAGGCAGAAGATAACAAGTGGCATATTACAGCGGCTGTTGAAGGCAGATAAAGGCTGCAGCAGGTAAGAATCTACCAGTCGTCATGATCCTCACACTATTGGAACAGAGCCGTACTGTGAATGCTGTGTAGATCAGTGATCTACACACAAAGGAAATTCTGATCTACAAACAAAACAAATTCACACAAAAACCCATCCCAAACCCAAACTCCAAAAAGTCCCATGGAATGGTAATGGGGGCAGGACCATCAAATCTGGAAGCCCCTAGTCGAAGCAACACATGGGCAGTGGACATAGATTCTGACTCAGGGAATGAGGCAGTTGAGCAGCTCAGCAGCTGTATCCATGACTGAGCAGTCCTACAAATTCTTCTGGAAACATCTACCTGAACAAGAATGTTGAATAAATGGAGTAGGCTTTGCTATCAAAAACAATCTTCTGAAGCTCTTGCCAGAAGTCCCTACCAGCATTAATGAGAGACTTTCAACCCTTTGAATAAAACTCACCAAAAACCAATAGGCTACCATGCACCGACACTGGATGCCGATGGAGATATTAAAGGAAATTTTTACTCTCAGCTGGATACCACCCTATCAGAGACGCCTAAGGAGGATAAAATTATCCTCTTGGTGATTTTAATGCAAGAGTTGAGCGAGATTTTCATCTCTGGCCTGGCACTACTGTATTAGAAAAGAAGGAATTGGCAACAGCAACCAGAATGGAATCTTACTTTTGATTATATGTGCAACCTTGTTATTACCAACACACTCCTTCGACATTTTTTTTAAACAAAACACAAAAATCTTGGGGCACCCTCAGTCAAACCACTGGCACCTCTTAGATAATGTAATCATCCAAGCTGAAGATCGCTCCTTACCAGAGCTATGACGAGTGCCAACAACTGCTGGACAGATCACTGATTAATACATTCCATGTTGGCCATCAAGAATTTACCTCAACACAGGCTTCAGGGAAGGAAACCAAGGCATAAAATGAACACTCAAGCCCTTCAAGATCCTATTAAGCAGGATTGCTTCCAAACAACTCTTAAGGATCATCTGTTTTTGGAGTTCGCTGATAACATCGAGGAACACGACGAAGCTAAACACATCCATTACTGCAGCCTGTGAACAAACACCAAGAAACACCAGGACCGGTTTGATGAGAATGACAATGAGATTGAACGTATTATTGACAAGAAAAGGAAGGCCTTTCAGATCTGGCAAAGAGATAGAAACTGTGCCACTAAGAAAAAAAACTATGCCAACGCTAAGGCTGAGGTTCAAAGAATATCCAGAGAACTAAAGAACACCTGGTGGGTTTTTTTTAAAAAAGGTCAAGAGATCCAGCACTTAGCCGACATGATTCACAGAGTTTCTTTAAAGCCACAAAGATCATCTGTAAGCCAATAAATCATTGCATATGCCTCTTACACTCAACATAAATTTTACACATCACTTGGGAAGGCAGGTGAACTAATGCCAGTGTTAGGGTGCCAGCAAGTAGGCACACTGAAGAGCAGCAGACAGGGTCGGATAAGCCAAGGTCAACAGTCTGGTCAGAGCCAGTTGAAGTCAGACAGTTACGTGGGAGTCAAGAGTAGCCAAAGTCAGTTCAAGGCAGAAGTCCAAAAGCCGGGGTCAGGAAAGCCAGATCAAGATTACAGGAACCATGGACAAGATGAGCGAGGCAACTAGGCACTTCAGTACGACGTTGCAGACGCTGAGGAGCGGCCAGCCGACCTCTCTCTTAAGTAGCAGGTTCCCTCCCCCGCTTTTTATGAGCTGCAGCTGTTTCTAATTGCAGCCGGCAGCTCTGCGTTCCTTTGCAGAGAAGGGAGGAGGGGAAGGGACCATTTGATAACCTGCCTGACTGGGGCCTGGTTCTGGATCGACTTGTTGCTGCAGTTCTGATCTTCCCTCCTCCCTGTCAGATTGCTCTTCTTCTGAGTGCTGCCACCAGTCTTCTCCAGGTGTGAATTCCTCAGATTCCTCTGTGGTGGCTTGCCTCTGTGGGGGCTTGTCGGGGGGGGGGGGGGTAGCCACCACTCCTCCTCGTCTGTCTCAACCCTGACAGCCAGTGTACTGAAAGAAGCAAATATCACGTGTGTTAAAGCAGTGATTCTTCAACATCTACTTCGTTATACTGGTCATGTTGTTCAGATGCCTAATTATCATCTTCCAAAGCAACTACTCTATTCAGAACTTAAAAATGGAAAGCATAATGGTGGTTGTCAACAAAAAAGGTTTAAAAGGTTTAAAGACTATCTCAAGGCAAATCTAAAAAAATGTAGTTTAAACATAGACAACTGGGAAACACTGGCCTGCGAGTGCTCCAGTTGGAGAACAGCCTTTACCAAAGGTGTCATGGGCTTTGAAGATGCTCAAACTCAGGATGAAAGGGAGAAACGTTCTAAGAGGAAGGCACACTTGCCAAACCCTCACTGTGATCAACTCCTGCCCAGAAACCTGTGTCCCTACTGTGAAAGGACATTTGGATCCAGAATTAGTCTCCACAGTCACTTACGGCCTCCCTGTTAAGACCATATCAATGGAAGACAATCTTAATCGGCTATGAGGGATTGCCAAAGAAGAAAAAAAAAGTGTGTGTGTGTGTGTGTGTGTGTGTGTGTGTGAGAGAGAGAGAGAGAGAGAGAGAGAGAGAGAGAGAGAGAGAGAGAGAGAGAGAGAGAGAGAGAGAGAGAGAGAGACCAGAACAGGCATAAAAGCAGGAACCTGAGTGTGGAGGAAGGGGAACATGAAGGTTCAAGAGTAGCTATCTTCCAGGAGATATTGGGTTAGTTAGCTGAGCAAACTCAGCTAGAGACCCAGGAGGTCCGCCTGGTGTTTTTCGTTAGCAAGTAAAGGCTTATCTTTCCTCCCAGACCTTTGATAGGCTAAGTTGCATATGTTTTCTTGTTTTTTTATAGAATTGTACAGTTTGAAAGGGACCCCCTACAGCGCTTTTTGTGTGTTGTACAAAATGTTAATGTTTTATATGATTTCCCTCCCCCTACCTCACTATGGTGTAACATGTTTATGTCTGTGTTTTTAAGTGCAAGTTGTTGGGAAACTAATAAATTGAAGAAACAATAATGATATTGACCTTGGCTGGGGTGTCTTCCTTTGCAATGCTTTAAAGCCGGCCTGTGCCCTCTAGATGCTCTAACTGGCTCCTGGGATGGCACCATGTACTGTTTAGCAGCTCAGCTCCTTTGCCAGGCCTGCCAGCCTTTGTTCAGCTCCTCTCTCCTGCCTTTCATTCCCCTGTCCATTCAGTGGGGCTTACCTGAGCAATCCGAGAAACAAGTCCAGGACCCACCAGGTGCCTTGTCCCAGGCTCCTCTGTGCCTCACACTGCTGGCGAAGAGGCAGGGGGAGCCCAACATCTGGGCCTCAGTTGTCAAATATATATGCGAATGATAGCCATCTCTACCACTCTTTCAAATCAGAACCAGTGAAAGCGGTGAAGGTCCTGTGTGAGTGCCTGGAGGCGGTTGGAGGATGGATGGCAGCTAACAGATTGAGATTGAATCCTGACAAGACAGAAGTAGTGTTTGTGGGGGACAGGAGGCGGGCAGGTGTGGAGGACTCCCTGGTCCTGAATGGGGTAACTGTGCCCCCAAAGGATCAGGTGCGCAGCCTGGGAGTCATTTTGGACTCACACCTGTCCATGGAGGCGCAGGTCAATTCTGTGTCCAGGGCAGCTGTCTATCAGCTCCATCTCGTACGCGGGCTGAGACCCTACCTGCCTGCGGACTGCCTCGCCAGAGTGGTGCATGCTCTGGTTATCTCCCGCTTGGATTACTGCAATGCGCTCTATGTGGGGCTACCTTTGAAGGTGACCCGGAAACTACAAGTAATCCAGAATGCGGCAGCTAGACTGGTGACTGGGAGCGGCCGTCCGAGACCACATAACACCGGTCTTGAAAGACCTACATTGGCTCCCAGTACATTTCCGAGCACAATTCAAAGTGTTGGTGCTGACCTTTAAAGTCCTAAATGGCCTCGGTCCAGTATACCTGAAGGAGTGTCTCCACCCCCATCGTTCTGCCCAGACACTGAGGTCCAGCTCCGAGGGCCTTCTGGCGGTTCCTTCACTGCGAGAAGCAAAGCTACAGGGAACCAGGCAGAGGGCCTTCTCGGTAGTGGCACCCGCCCTGTGGAACGCCCTCCCATCAGAGGTCAGAGAGATAAACAACTACCTGACATTTAGAAAATACCTAAAGGCAGCCCTGTTTAGGGAAGTTTTTAATCTGTGATATTTGATGTATTTTAATGTTTGTTGGAAGCCGCCCAGAGTGGCAGGGAAGCCCAGCCAGATGGGCGGGGTATAAATAATAAATTATTATTATTATTATTATTATTATTATTATTATTATTATTATTATTATTATTATTATTATCACTCCTTGGAAAGGAAACTCCTTTGTCAGATGCATCAATTCAGAGAGGGAGAGGTTTGCAGTGAGGTGATTTTACCAAAGGAGGACAGAAAGAGAAAAAACACTGAATGTTGGAGAGGCGTCTTTCTGTGCAGGGGACAGATGACGCACACACACACACACACACACACACACACACACACACCCAGCCCAGCAAAGAGGCCCCAGAGAAGCCTGCTGAGTGAAACAAATGAGGTGTGTGGGCAGATGGGCCTACTGTCACTTTGGTACCCTAATTAATGGCACGCTATTTATCTGGGCCGGAAGCTTAGGAAGCTGCCTGATTCTGTCAGGCCATTGACCCATTCAGCTCAGTGTTTTCCACTCTGACTGGCAGCAGCGTTCCAGGTCTCTCTCAGCCCTATCTGGAGATTCCAGGGAAAGGTTCAGAAAGGGGCAACAGGAATCATCAAGGGGATGCAGCATCTCCACTGTGTAGAAAAGTTGCAGCGTTTGGGAGTTTTTAGTTTAGAGAAGAGCTGAGTAAGAAGAGACAGTGGATACAGAATTTTTTTCTCCTTCTCTCATAACATTAGAACTCAGGGACATCCAATGAAGCAGATTATTTGAAGATTCAGGGCAGCTCTGAAAAAGTCCTCACTCCCACAGGAGGCAGGGGCAGCCACCAACTTGGATGGCTTTGAAAGCGCGTTAGATACATTCATGGAGGAAGAGGAGGAGGCTATCAATGGCTAGTAGCCATGGTGGCCATGCTGGGCCTCCACTGTTTGAAGCAGTAATGATAGGAAGCACAGGAGGGGAGGGTGCCCTTGTGTTTGGGTCCTGCTTGCGGGCTTCCCATTAGGGCACCTGGTTGGCCACTATGAGATCAGGATGCTGGCCTACATGGGCCATTGGACTGATCCAGCAGCCAGGCTCTTCTGATGTTCTGTGCCACTGAGTCCTTCCTGTAAGGCATCCATTGAGTTTCAGGAGAGTTATGATATTATATAGGACTACACAAGTCCCTTCAGAGAAACTTCAGACCTGCTGCCTACATTTGTAGTGGGAAGTTGAGGCCAATGTGTGGGAATGACTTCATTTATATTTCTTTCCCCTCTTATCCCAAGGCCCCAGGGTGGGCATCTCTATTTAGCTGCACATAATTTTATCCTCACAAGGATCCTGTGAATGAGGTTGAACGCACTGCCAAAAGATGTCATAATGGCTGCAAGCTTAGAGGAAGTTGAAAGGGCGGAGGGGAGTGTTAGACCAATTCATGGTGGGAAAGTCTAATAACAGTGATGGCTAAGTGGAACCTCAAGCTACCTGTGAACACCAGTTGATGGATAGTTTGAAACAGTCCGCTGTGTGAAACAGCAGACTAAGGTGTGCGTTATGATGCAAACCTGCAGTTGAGATTCCTGCGTTGCAGGGGGTTGGTCTAGATGACCGTCAGGGTCCCTTCCAACTCTACAATTCTGTGATTCTATGAATCCATAAGCCAGGCTTTCTGAGGTGAACTGTACATCTGAAAACTAAATGGACAGTGGGACTGAGCCAAGCTTCTCATATTCCACTGCTGGTCTCGTCATTCTGTGGGAAAAACAAAGACTGAGAGTTTGTTGAGAGCCAGCTAATAATTCAAAAAATCTTGTGAACTTGGATTTCCTTGCTGGGACATAGTTTGTCCAGGAGCCTTGCAAGAGCCACCAAGCCCCGCTACCTGCCCCATCTCAAATGCTTTTGCCCGGTTGTCCTCCCTCAGTGCAGGCATCTGTTTCTCCTACGGCAGGGGTCTGCAACCTGCGGCTCTGGAGCGGATACGAGGGGAGGAGGCGTCCGAGCCATGCACCGCCTGAGCCATGCGGCGGCGCCCGCCACTCCCGCCAGATACTCGCATGGTGCCCACCGCCGCCGGAGCACACAGTTGCGGCGGCGCGCTGTGCGCCTGCACCCTGCACGGCACCCGCCGGAGTCCACAACTCCGCTGTGCGCGTGCGCTGTGCAAAAAGGACGCAAGGTGACGTTAGCAGCCCGGGGAGCGTGGTCGGCCCCCTCCCTGCATCAGCCCCTCCCCGCCGCATTTCTGCAGCCAATAGGCTCACGGGGGCGGGGGCAGAGTTATTTGTTTTTTTAAACGGGCGCGCTTCTTCCCGCCCAGCAGCAGAAAAGGCTTGCGGGCTCGGAGCGCGTGTTTGCTGCTGCTGCTGCTCCTGCCTGCGGCCTGCCTGTGGCCTCCTGCCGGCCTGGTCAGGAGATTGAGGTAGATGTATTAATCAATGGGTTGATTCAATATGAGGAAATTTTATAAGTTCACTTGATGGGAGCAACACACATGAAACCATACAGGTGTCCTAATGAGGGAGTCAGAGTTTTGCCCATTCCCAGTAATCAAGGCAGCCCAAACTCATAAGGCAGTGGTTGCTGGTGCCCATTCCCAGTCATAGCTGCCAAGTTTTCCCTTTTCTCATGAGGAAGCCTATTCAGCATAAGGGAATTTCCCTTTAAAAAAGGGAGAACTTGGCAGCTATGTCCCCAGTAATCAAGGCAGCCCAAACTCAAAGTTATTTTTATAATGACGAGGATGACATTGGGCCCTCATTATTAATTATTATTTACATCAGGCACTGATTATGATTTATGGTACACTGGGGCCCTGATTAATTTTCTATGGCATTTTGGGGCATTGATTATTGGGCATAGCAAATTTTGCTATGGGGCCCTCTGATTTCTAATTACGTCCCTGTTTTGCGGCTCCCAGTTTATTTTTTTTCTTCGGAAACGGGTCCAAGTGGCTCTTTCTGTCTTAAAGGTTGCAGACCCCTGTCCTACGGCATCTTTTACCAGCCTGGTGCCCGCCCACCAGTTGATTTTGGATTCCAGTTCCCAGCAAGTAAGCATCCCCAGCAGCCAGCATGGCCAACGACCAGGGATTATGGAAGCTGGAGGGCACCAGGTTGGAGAAGACTGACCTGTGGTGCTGTGCAGGCATTACTGGGAGTCAGTAGCTGGTTCCCAGGAGGCTGCAACCTGGCCTGCCTATGGCTTGCCTGTAGAGGGTGGGGTCTCAGCCCTTTGGCCTCCACCTCCTTTTCAAAGTGGTTATGCGGCAAACCTTTAACTTGGGGGCACATGTAGGATGATCAGGGGGCTGAGACTAGGACTGGAGGATGTCAGTTGGTGGCAGGTCCCAGGTCTGGCCAGCTCTTCTTCCCCCTTGAACTTAGGGGGAAGTTTGCCTGGAGAGGAGAAGACTGAGAGGTCTTGATCTTCAAATATCTAAAGGGTTGTGAGATGGAGCAAGCTTGTTTTCTGCTCCTCCAGAGGGCAGGAAGCAATCCAAGGGATTCAAATGACAAGAAAGAAGATTCCAGCTGAACTTCAGGAATAACTTACTGTGGGTAAGAGCCATTTGACAGTGGAACAGACTGAGAAGGTGGTGGAAACAGGTGGGGTGGCCACCTGTCCTGGATGCTTTAGCTGTGGTTCCTGCAATGCAGGAGTTTGGACTAGATTACCCTCAGGGTCCCTCCCAACTCTACAGTTCTATGGTTCTGTGAACTAAGGATGCCTCTAGGCAAGAATCAGGACAAGGCAACACAGCATCCAACTCTTTCAGAGGCTGTTTGGTCTCCCAAAGGTTTGCTGCTTCTTAGTACCGAAAGCAAACCAGAAACTTGTACCTTGTGCCTACCTGCTGGATTCAGGAGGGGCCGGGAAGGCAGTGTCTTGCTTGACAGAAATCATTTGCTCTCTCTCCCGCTCCAGGACTGCCCTTTCATTGTGTGCATGACGTACGCCTTCCACACCCCTGACAAGCTGTGCTTCATTCTGGACCTGATGAACGGTAAGGAAGATCAAGTGGGAGATCTTGGGGTGGGAATATGCACAGACTGCTGGGCCAAGTTCTGAGCTTTGCAAATGGAGGCACGTTCTTGGAGGACAGTCATGGGCTTTCACCTCCTCGCTCTGCTTGCCAATGTTGGAAACAGGGCCAGATCCAGCAGGGCCATTACAGTGTTCCTGACTCTGCTTTCTTTGGTTAATTTTGGGAGTACATATGAGGGGGGGGCGGTCTTCAGCACAGTTTGGGGGTGGTCCTCCAGAGCATCTCAAGGATGGGCAGGTGGCTCCCTTTGGGTTCTCCACCAACACTGAATCATTGCTTGAAATTTTTAGATTTTTCTCCTCAATCATGCATTCTCTTAAGTGGCTTTTGCTAGGATGAAGTTCTCTTTCTTGGGAGGCTGGTGTGGTCCCTTCCCTCTGTTGTGTTCCATTTAAAAAAAAATTGTGAACCACTTTGATTACCTTTGGGCCTAAATAGTGTTCTCAGGCCTGAGCTTGCATAGTCCTGGTCACTGTTCCATTCCCACCACCCCTGCTGCGTGGCTAAGGCCCAGGAGAGCTGCCTGGTAGGCTATGGGTCAAGATGCTCTGGGGAGCTATCCAGAGGTTGCTGTGTTGCTTCAGGACTGGCAAGGCCCTAGCAGAGCAGCTTTTTAGCTAGTTTTACTGTTCCTTTCCTCCCGGTCCCAGATCCAGGGCATGTGAGGAGTCCTTCTTCCTCATAAGTAGGGTTTGGTCCCCCTCAGAAGTAGGGGGCCTCACGCTGTCACACAGGCAGGCATCCTCCTGTGCTGCTGGGGAATTTCTGAAGCAAGAGTCAGGCCATTGGCCTGACCAGGGGTGCATTGGTTCCCCCTAAACCTGTAGTTTCCTATGATGGGGTTTCTTCCTGGCTGGTGGCCTCCAGAGAAATGCTGATGTCTGTTGACTTCCCCCTTAAGTGCTTGAGCTAGAAATAGGGTGGTCTTCTTACTTGTCCAACACTGGGCTTGTGCTGCCAGGATGGTGGTGGAACCCAGCAGTAGCTCACTGGACTCACTCCCAGCATCGGACTGCAGTGTTTTTAGGGAAGGTCCTGGAGTCCCTGACAGGTTCGGCCACTGATTAGGAAGGCAGCTGGATCTTGAGTGCTTCAAGAAGCCCCACCTTGTCATCCCAGATGTGCTTTGACTGCTTACAGTTATTGGGCAGCCATTTCCTTTTCCCAGCGCTCCATTGTGGGAAACCAATTGGCACTTGCAACTCTGCAATTAAGTGTAGAGGAATGTGTTCATTTGCTTGGGGGGGGATTTGGAGGCAAGCATAGGAGGAAACTCTGCTTTGGAAGAGTTCTGGGGGGTTCTGCGTCACTCTTTGCTCCACCATAGCCTTGCCCATCTTTGCTTAAACTGCAGAATCAATGAAGGCAGCAGAATTCAGCTTTTTCCTGGCACAGGATTTGGATATGTTAAAAGTATTTCCCCAACTCAACACTTGCAATGATTGACAAAGAAAACCTTTGAAGGAAAGGGGAGTGTTGAGTGGAGGCTAGGAATAGGAAGATCTGAATGTGGATTGGACATGGGGGGCAAGTAGAGGCCAGGAAAGGCTAGCAAATGTGGTTGCTCCTAAAATCTCTTCCTCTTTCTTCTTTGCCTCCTCTTCATCCTCTTCCTATTAATGGATTTCCCTATATTCACACCCTGTTCCCTCCCCCATGGTTTAATATTAAACAGGGTAACAATCTACAGTGGTACCTTGGTTTACGAACTTAATCTGTTCCAGAAGTCCGTTCTTAAACCAAAGTGTTCTTAAACCAAGGCGTGCTTTCCCATAGCAGCGGGAGACTCAATTTACAAATGGAACACACTCAACAGGAAGCAAAACATGTTCTGCTTCCAAGGCAAAGTTCACAGACCAAAACACCTACTTCCGGGTTTGCAGCGTTCTTTTTCCAAGTTGTTCACAATCTAAGCTGGTCTTAAACCAGATACCACTGTAGTTAAACAACTCTTCTTAAGACGTAGACGTCAAAAATTTAAAAAAAATCACAGTTAAATTATGGATAAAAATAAGATAATTGCACTCTTAGAAGTAGCTTCAATGTCATTTAAAGATCCAGATAAGCGGGTGGGTCTTAGGTACCTACCTGAACACCAGCAGAAGGGAAGCTGGGTGGATCTTCCCACTGGGTGGATCTGGCCATGGGGAGACTGCCTAGCTCAATGCAGGCTCTCCAGGCTCATTGGCAAAGGCCTGTCCTGACGCTGCTCCCCTTCTTGTAACTGGAGGTGATGGAATTTGAGCCTGGCTTGTTTTTCCTGTGTAAACTGACCTCTGGGCCCTTTCCCTCCTCCTCTTCACTTCTAGGTGGAGATCTTCACTACCACCTCTCACAGCATGGAGTGTTTTCGGAGAAGGAGATGCGCTTTTACGCCACTGAGATCATCCTTGGGCTTGAGCACATGCACAATCGCTTTGTGGTTTATAGAGACTTGAAGGTAACTTTTACCTTGTTGTTGTTGTTTAGTCATGTCCGACTCTTCGTGACCCCATGGACCAGAGCACACCAAGCATCCCTGTCTTCCGCTGCCTCCCGCAAGTTGGTCAGACTAATGTTGGTGGCTTTGAGAACACTGTCCAGCCATCTCGTCCTCTGTCATCCCCTTCTCCTTGTGCCCTCAAACTTTCCCAACATCAGGGTCTTTTCCAGGGAGTCTTCTCTTCTTATGAGGTGGCCAAAGTTTTGGAGCCTCAGCTTCAGGATCTGTCTTTCCAATGAGCACTGAGGGCTGATTTCCTTAAGAATTGGATAAGTTTGATCTTCTTGCCGTCCATGGGACTCTCAAGAGTCTCCTCCAGGACCAGAATTCAAAAGCATCAATTCTTCAGCAACCAGCCTTCTTTATGGTCCAGCTCTCACTTCCATACATCACTACTGGGAAAACCATAACTTTAACTATATGGACCTTTGCTGGCAAGGAACTAGCAAGCCACTCCAGTATCCCTGCCAAGAAAACTCCATGGACAACTGAAAATGCCATCATGGTGCCACACAGATTTGAGGGATGAATAAATAGCAACTAGTGCCAGAGATGGATGTGGGGAACTGCAGGCTGGTTTTGTAAGGAGTGAGGGATTTTCATCACAGGTGCTTGCTGTAACTGGCCTGAGAGGCAAAGGAGGAATGGGGCAGAGGGAAAGTGGCTGAAAAAACTATAGGCCTGTTCATGCATCAGGGCAACCCAGAGTCCAACGTGACAGGTGGGTGGGTCTCGCCACCCATCCTGCTTTGTGAGTTGCAGGACAACTGTGAAGAGTAAAACTCAGGACACATAATAGGAAGTCCTTCTTTACACAGCGCATAGTTAAACTATGGCACTTGCTCCCCCAGGGAGGCAGTGATGACCACCAACTTGGATGGCTTTAAGATTGCATTGGACAAATTCATGGAGGAGAGAAGGCTATCAATGGCTATGCTCTGCCTCTACAGTCGGAGGCAGTGATGCTCCTGAATAGCAGTGGCTGGAAAAACGCCTTGATTTCCAGGATTATACACCACACAGAGAACATCACAAGCCGAAGCATGGCCTCTCACAGACTGGTGGAGGAGACATTTCACCACTGTGCCACCCCCTCCACCCTCTTGGGATTTCTAGATTGCCCTGATGCTTGAGTAAAGCTTTCCATTTTCTGTGGTTTAGCTTAAGGTGGGCCAAAAAATTGCATGCTGCCAGGGGTTCAAAGAGCTCTTCACCCTCTGTCTGTGCCTGTGCTTAGCATAGCTTGTGAGCATTTTGACATTTCCCCCTCTGCTCCCAACATGTAAAAGGTAATGAAAATTGGGGGGGGGGTGCAGCTGTGCCAAAGATGCAGGCCAGTGTTAGTTTTCCAGCAAGTCCATTTTCTTTTTCTGGATTGAGCATGTGCACAGTTTAGTGAACTGACACTGTTGGTCGAACATTTCTTTGTTTCAGTTGCTAAGTAACAGGTGCTTATTGATGTGCTTCTAGCCAGCAAATATCCTCTTGGATGAACACGGCCACGTGAGGATTTCTGACCTGGGCCTGGCTTGCGATTTCTCCAAAAAGAAGCCTCATGCCAGTGTGTAAGTATTGTGCAAACACAGCTTCTGGCTGACACTTTGTGCTGCTGTTGCTTTCTTTGCCAACACCACCATGATTACTATCATGGAATTTATCACTTATTTATTTATTTCATAAAATTTATATTGCTGTCATTTATTAAATTTATAAGCCACTTTTTTGGCCAAGGCAACTCAAAATGACTTTCAACCAACCAAACAAGCAAACCAAAAAGCAGCATACATACATTAAAACCAAGGGGAAGAAAGACATTTAAAATATCCCCCCCACTCCCTCTAAAAGGCCACAGATAAGAGGAAAGGTTTTGCCTTGATATATTGTTCATATGCTGCTTGATTGTAAAACACACACACATACATGCACACAAACACACACGTCAAACCCTCAAAAAGAATAAAGCAAAAAAATTATCATACAAAGCAATTATTTAAAACATTGAAAAAATGATTAAAATCAGAGATTGGCTAAAACAGATTAGAATGCCCATCAACATTATGAGGCTGGGTAGGCACTGAAAAGAGTGCATTGAAGGCACCTGCCTGATGTCAACAGGCAGCGAGTTCCAAAGTGCCATGCTGCCACACTAAAAGATTGATTTCTTACCATTGTGGCACATGTATTATGTGGCACCTGTAACAGTGTCAGTTTTGCTCTTATTGGAATGCAGAAAGCTGTCTTCCACCTGCTCAGGCCATTGGGCCACTAACTCTGACTGGCAGCAGCTCTCCAGGGCCTCAGGTGTTGAGACTGCTTTAATGGTAAGTTCTCTGGAGGCATTTTGTAACAAGTGGCACTTACATAAATAAGGACTGCTACCTGACCTTTTTTCACCTGGAGGTGCTGGATTGTACCTAAGGCCCTCTGTATGCACAGCACATGTTCTGATGCTGAGTTATGGTTCCTGCTTTTCGGACAGAATATCACCAGCAACTCCATGTTGGACTATCAGTCTTAGGTCTGAAATCCTGGAAAGCTGCTGTCAGTCAGTGTAGACAATATGGCGCTAGATGGATCAGTGGTTTGATTTGGTACAAAACAGCTTCCCACCTTACTATTTAATTCAGAACTATGAGGACTAGAAACTAAGCTTATTTTTAGGGAAAGGGCACCTGCTTTGCATGTCCAGGAGGTTGTTTCTCAGATCAGTTTGATCTCAGCTCTCTTTGGGCAGCACATGCACAGCAAAGTATTTCTCCAAGGCCACCTACTTCAATAAGAAACTCATTCTTGGAGTTTAGCCAAGTTCTCAGCATTTTTCATAATTTGGGCACTAAATTGTTGCAGAACCTTCTCACCAAAAGCGTCTGCCCCTTTGCATCAAAAGAATGTTAGGTTCAGAGACAGTAGTTGTGGGAGTTTCAAGAACATAACAAAAGGAGAGCCTCCTGGATCAGGCCAATGGCTCACCTAGTCCAGCATCCTGTTGCCACAGTGGCTAAGCAGATGCCTCTTTTGGAAAACCCTCCAGCCCAGACCTGAGCACAAGAGCCCCCTTCCTTTCTGTGGCTTCTTCCTACAACTGGTATTCAGATGCCATAGTTGGAGGCAGAGCCAAGCCATCCTGGCTAGAAGCCATTGATAGCCATGTCCTCCATGAACTTGTGCAGTCCTCTTTTAAAACCATCTAGGTTGGCAGCCATCACTGCCTCCCATTGGAGTAAGTTCCATAGTTGTGAATAAGTACTTTCTTTTATCTGTCCTGAATCTACCTATTTTCAGCTTCATTGGATGTCCATGAGTAACCCTGCTCCTTGCTTGCAGATTTTAGAAATGAACCATGGTAGGTGGCCCATCAAGCATCGCCCCCAGAGCATCCTAAACTGCAGCCAGGCATTCACTAGTTCTCTGACTCGTTCCTTTTGCCTCCCTTAATCACAGCGGCACCCATGGCTACATGGCTCCCGAGGTGCTCCAGAAAGGGACGGCCTATGACAGCAGCGCAGACTGGTTCTCCTTGGGCTGCATGCTCTTCAAGCTTCTCCGAGGGTGAGCCCAACCATCCTGGGGAACGCAAAACTGCGGGGGGGGGAATCCTCCTAAGCCTTTGTCGCCTTCTGTTGTGCACATGAGAAGTGTTTGGAGCTCCTTGGAGCAACAGGGCTTTGTGATGAGATGCAAAAAGAATGTGATTTCCAGAATTTGAGAACAATTCCCAAAGATATGTATGTAATCTGCTTTATTTAATCCACACCTCCAACATTTATCCAATCCTAATTTAGAAACTAAGTTCAATGTATATGTTAAATACCATTGATAGGGGTTTTTAAAACAGCTCTCATTTAGGTCTGCTGAAATTATATTAGAATGGAAGTTAAGCCAAATCAAGTTCCATTTTCCCCTGGTTATTCTTTGATCCAAATCTAACACCCATTTTCTCATATATGTATCCTGGTTCCAATCCAAGTTTAACCAGTGGTCATAGATTGCTAGAATTAATTACTTTATCCAAATGATCAGACTAATGAACAGACTAATATCTTTGATATGTTAGCTAGCATATACCCATTGGAACTTTAAATATTTCTGCTGGGTTATTCTGGAAAATGATAAAGAAATGGTGTTCAACTTTATAACTGCTGCTAAGAATATAATAGTCAAAAATTGTGGGAAAATAATATCTCCTGCTGAATGGACTGAGAAAATTTGGTCCATAGTAACTGTGATTAATTTAACATTTCAAAAGAATACATAAGAACCAGCCTAGCAGGTTTATGGAAAAATGGCTACTCACTGAAATTCACTGATAATGTCCAACCATACACTGCTTTCAACCTGATGTAACAGTATTTCTTTATGCTCTTTATATTTTGTTCCTTTTGTTTATTAGTAAAATTATTATTATTATAAATATATATATAGAGAGAGATGCACCACTTTAGAAAGGTACAGTTGCACCAAAATGACACCTGCCTCTCAAAACAGCCAAGTATTTAGGGAAATGACATGTGGCTTTGACAAAGGCTTCTATCAGGGTGCGGACCTAGTGTCACAATGACAGATTATTTGGCACTTTGAAGTGCCAGGGACAGGACTTTGAAGCACCACACAGGCAGCAAGGCACTGCTAAAATGAAGGAGGGGGTAGCCCTTCGTTTTAGCAGCTGCTCCAATGCAAACCCTTTCCTGATTCTAAAACAACAGAAACTGCTGAAACTTTGCTGCCTCAGCTAGACCGAGCATGGGTTTTCATTGAAACTGCTGCTAAAAAGCAGGAAAACCTTGATTTCAGCAGGGCCTTTCCATCCTGCTTAGCACTGGGTTTGGGTGTGTTCCCTGCAGAGAGTTCCCTGCAAGGAGTTCTCTTGCTTTACTGGAACTGAGCAGGATTGACCTCCTTTTGCATCAGCTGATGCACAGTGAGGTCAGTCCTATTTAGTGCTGGGTTCAAGAGCATGAGGAAAGTCTTTCACATGTGCATCTAGTAGGATTGCCCTGCAAGCCTACTTTGTGCAATGCTCCAGAAGCTGTGCAGGGGCTTTTGGCCAAGCCCCACCCTTACTTGCACCATACCTAATGTAGGGTATAGGGTAGGTGGGCCTGACTTGCTCCAAGTGACCTTGTGGACTAGCTGGAGAGGCCTGGCAGGCCAAGTGTAGCCCACTGGCTGGAGAAACACACACACAATTTATCTGTTCCATGCCACATCTTGGGTGTTCCTGAATGTCATAGCACAGAACTTCAGACAGCTGAGGAACATGCTTTATTCTTCTACAGTTTAGGATATAAAACTTTTCCCCTGGTATGAAAGTGTTTCTATGTCCTGATCCAAAGGAGCAGATCCCATCTCTGTGTGTGGATGCATTTAATGCAGCCTTTACCAAACTGGTGACCTCGATATGTTTTGGACTACAACTCCCATCAGCCCCAGCAGGATCATACAACTGTGGTGACAGGGGTTGATGGGAGATTTTAATCCCAAACACCCGGAGGGCATTGGCTAATTTTATTAATCCCATTCTCCCATGTGCTGCCCTAGTGCTCATGTCCCTGTTTCCTTCCGTTCCTTTCTCTCCCTGCTTCCCCACACACCAAATCAGTGCTTTATTTTTTCTTCTTTCTCTAGGCACAGCCCTTTCAGGCAGCACAAGACCAAAGACAAGCATGAGATTGACCGCATGACACTCACCGTGGTAAGGATTCTGAACGTTGTCGTTGTGTTTGTGGGAAGGGTCATAGTTCATCCCCACTGACCTCTCCAGTTAGACATGGGAGAGATTCATTTCTGAAATTCTGGAGAGCCTCTGCCAGCCAGCAGAGATATTCCTGATCTAGAGGGGACAATGGTCTAACTCCGAGTAAGGCAGCTTTCTATGTTTCTATGCTTTGTATCATGGTCCTGTTACTCTGCAGTTATACTCTTTGGCCAGACGTGGTTCGTTCATTTCAATCATTTACTATACTTCTTTTCAGGTGCAAGCCATCACTCAAAACAGTTTGCAATAATATTAAAATGAAAGATCAGTTGGAAAACAATGAATGAAGAGCAGCAATAGCCTCCTTTCTATAAAAAAAACCCAACTTTCTATAAAAAGCCTAATGAAGCAATACTAAAAGTTAGAGCATCCCAAACTCTTCCTTTGGCAGCAACAAGAGATGTTCTCTGGGGAGGCTGCCCCAAAGGTGGTCTTCCACCACAGAGAAGGCCCTCAAGGTTATTGATCCAACCTTCCACTGAATCTGCCTCTGCAAAGTGCTTGGCTGCTCTTAGTTCAGTTACCAGGAAGACATTTTTTTTGTTTTAAAGGAGGCTGAACTGTTTTATGGAAAACTAATTCTGTAGTTGTAGTGATGGCCGTAATTGTTTTTGGAATCAGTAGCCTTTGAATTTTGTCTCATTTTCTCTTGCTATGCCACTTTGGCTATGAAGCAGTATATGCAGTTGTTAAATAAATAACATCAGCCCAGCCAGCCTTGAGAGTAGTAGTTAGAGTGTCAGACAAGTGTTCTGGAGGCCTTAGGCCAGTCACCATCTCTCAGCCTCACCTACACCACAGCTTCCTCCTTTTTGCTGCCGTCTTTGCTTGCAGATGATTCTGTGGGGTCTTTTTGTGGGTAGGGGGCCCTGATACCTGTCTGGAGGATCCTAACCTTTGAGCAACTCCATTCAACTCTCACTGAGCTTACAGCCCTGTTTTCTTCTCAGAATGTGGAATTACCAGAATCCTTTTCCCCTGAACTCAAGTCTCTTTTGGAAGGTCTTCTCCAGCGAGACATGAGCAAGAGGCTTGGCTGCCAGGGTAGTGGGTAAGTTCTCACTGACAGAAGAAGTGCTGCATGCCTTAAGAACATCCATAGAGCCAGGCAGCAGATGGAGGAGGCTAAAGATGGCCCAGCCTCCTCTTCTCACAGTGGCCAGCCAGAAGCCCTGCTGGGAAGGCAGAAAGCAGGACCTTCCACAGTTGGAGGCAGCAGCCATACCAGTTGCTGTAAGCCAGGAGGGGAGAGTGCTCTTGGGTTTCCCACAGGCATCTGGTTGGCCACTGGGAGTGGAGGATGCTGGACTTGAGGGGCCACGAGCCTGATCCAGCCAGCTCTTATTATGTTACCATGAGTGCAACAGTAGCACTCTCCCCATTGTGATTTCTAGCAACTGGTGTTCAGGGTTGTGCTGTCTCTGGCAGGGGAGGTGGAACATGGTAGCCATCATGGCTGAAGTTAGTAGCCCTCAGAAGTTTTACTTCAGCCTTCAACAAAAGATCTAGGGCTGCCCTTGCTGAATAAATTAATCAGTGAAAAGACACCCTTCATATATTGGTTGCAGATTTTGTTTTAAAAAATAACTAATACAAGTAATACAGACGGCAAGCCCTGTCTCCAAAGAGGCATTCCTTCCCTTTCCCTCTCGCCTAGGACAGAATGCCCCCTGCAACACAAGAGAAGTGCAGAGTCTAAAAATGAACAGAAAAGCAAAAGAAGCATGCTGTTTGCTTCAGAACATATGCAAATAATATTGATCAATTTGTCAAATAGCAGTGCAGTCCTGAGAAAATATGTTGGTTTTCCATTTCTATGGATTGATACTCTGATGACATAGATACAGTGAGGGGGGGGGGAGTATTTGATCCCCTGCTAAATTTGCCTGTTTGCCCTCTGACGAAGAAATGATCAGTCCATAATTTTACTGGTAGGTTTATTGTAGCTGTGAGAGACAGAATAACCACAGGAAAAACCCCAGAAACCCAGAAGACAAAAGTCAGAGATTGATGTGCATTATAATGAGTGAAATAAGTATTTGATCCCTTTGCAAAAGATGACTTAGTACTTGGTGGCAAAACCCTTGTTGGCAATTACAGAGGTCAGACGTTTCTTGTAGGTGGCCACCAGGTTTGCACACATCTCAGGGGATATTTTGTCCCACTCCTCTTTGCAGATCCTCTCCAAGTCAGTAAGATTTCGAGGCTGATGTGTAGCTACATGAACCTTCAGCTCCCTCCACAGATTTTCAATGGGATTAAGGTCTGGAGACTGGCTAGGCCACTCCAGGACCTTAATGTGCTTCTTCTTGAGCCACTCCTTTGTTGCCTTGGCCGTGTGTCATTGTCATGGGTCATCGTCATGCTGGAATACCCAACCTCGACCCATTTTCAATGCCCTGGCTGAGGGAAAGAGGTACTCACCCAAGATTTGATGATACATGGTCCCATCCATCATCCCTTTGATGCGGTGAAGGTGTCCTGTCCCCTTAGCAGAAAAACACCCCCAAAGCATAATATGTCCCCCTCCATGTTTGACGGTGCGGATGGTGTTCTTGGGATCATAGGCAGCATTCCTCCCCCTCCGAACACAGCAAGTTGATGCCAAATAGCTCAATTTTGGTCTCATCTGACCACAACACTTTCACCCACTTCTCCTCTGGGTCATTCAGATGTGCATTGGCAAACTGCAGACGGGCCTGTCTTGAGCAAGGGGACCTTGTAGGCTCGGCAACATCTCAGTCCTTCACGGTGTAGTATGTTACCAACTGTTTTCATGGTGACTATGGTCCCAGCTGCCCTGAGATCGTTGACAAGTTCCCCCCGTGTAGTGCTTCATCACCATTCTCCTGATCATTGCAACTCCACGAGATGAGATCTTGCATGGACTGAGGGAGGTTGACAGTTATTTTTGTGTTTCTTCCATTTGCAAATTATTGCACCAACTGTTGTCAGCTTCTCACCAAGCTGCTTGGCAATAGTCTTGTAGCTCAGTCCAGCCTTGTGCAGGTCTACAATCTTGTCCCTGACATCCTTGGACCACTCTTTGGTCTTGGTCATGGTGGCTACTTTGGAATCTGCAAGATTGATTGCTTCTGTCAGCAGGTGTCTTTTGTACAGGTGCTGTAACAAGCTGGGATTACAGGTAAAACCTCTCCCTTACAGCAGGTGTTTCTAATCTCAGCTTGTTACATACAGTGAAGATACCAGGTAGCCTGACACCTGGCTGGTTGATAGGGGATCAAATACTTATTTCACTCATTATAATGCACATCAATTTCTGACTTTTGTCTTCTGGGTTGCTGGGGTTTTTCCTGTGGTTATTCTGTCTCTCACAGCTACAATAAACCTACCAGTAAAATTATGGACTGGTCATTTCTTCAGGCAAATTTAGCAGGAGATCAAATACTCCCCCCCCCCTCACTGTAGCACCTAGATAGCCCTGAGCTACCTTTCAAAATATTTAAAGCAGCAGGGCTGTAACTCAGGAGATAGAGCACCTGCTTTTCATGCAGGAGGCCCCAGGTTAGGTCCCTGGCCATGAGTGTCTCCTGCCTGAAACTCTGGAGAGCTGATGCAAGTCAATGTACACAATACTGAGCTAGGACAGTTTGCCAGATGGCATATAGAGCCCTCTGTGTTCATAGCAGATTGGCCTGCCTGAAAGCATTATGGCCTAAGACAATCACCATCTGGTTGCAATTCATTCATCAGGGCGCAGGAAGTGAAGGAGCACCCTTTCTTCAAAGGCATTGACTGGCAGTATGTCTACTTGCAAAAGGTGAGCTGCTGCTATTTTTTAATCACTCCCCTTATGTATGCTTGTACATTTTTTCTTTGAGGCACCCAAACTTCAAATGGGGCGTTTGAAGTAGTTTTGTGCTGAATTTTTGCCCTATTTGTTTTTAATTCTTATCACACATTGTCCTGATAGCTCTGCTGAAGGGCAGCCTACCTTTTACTATGACTCTGTATCACCATGGCCTGTGAATTTGTAACTCTGCTGCTCTTGCTTTGGCAGTACACGCCGCCTCTGATTCCTCCGCGGGGAGAAGTGAATGCGGCGGATGCTTTTGACATTGGCTCCTTTGATGAGGAAGACACAAAGGGCATCAAGGTGTGAGGGGCACATTTTCCTTTAGCCATTGAGACCAGAGGAGGTGGGCTGTTTGTGATTTCCACCATGCTCACCCAGAAGCTTCTTGTGCTTCTCGTTTGACCCTCCTGTGCAAGAGGCCACTCTAAACAGGTCCCACGGGAAGGCAGATGCCAAGTCTTCTTGGCTGCCGGTGGTCCGTAACGGGATGGGAGAGTGATTGCAAGTGAGGGTGATGGATGGGGAAGGTGCAATGTAGCTGAGGATGTGTCCTCAACTGGCCCAGCTAGTGCAAGGAGGGCCGTTCGAAGATTTCCCCAACATGATGACCTCTAGGGACCTGTTGGACTCCAATTCCCATCACCTCCAGCCAGTGTGTGGCCAGTGGTCAAGGATGATGGAAGTTGTACATTCAACGTTAAGAATTGTTTTAAGAATTGTTTGGAAAGGCCTTTGTCCAAGACAAGGTTGGGACTTGAGGTCCATTTCTCCCAGTAGGATTACTCCCTCCTCTCCAGATCGATGGTGTATTTTTTAATCCATAGACATAATTCCAATCAGTTTTAGGGATATGATGGGAGGCAGCTGGTTTTGCCCTTTTGGTAATGTCTCTTCTCTCTCTCTGCTTCCTTGTATTGCCCACTTTTTATCAGTTGCTTGATAGTGACCAAGAACTGTACAAGAACTTTCCCCTGGTCATCTCAGAGCGCTGGCAACAAGAAGTGGCAGAAACAGTTTATGATGCAGTGAACAGTGACACGGACAAGATTGAAGCCAGGAAGCGAGCGAAGAACAAGCAACTGGGGCACGAGGAAGGTAGCAAAGGCAGTTCTGGTTCTGGAATGTGAGGTGGGATTTGCCAAGTCATGGCAGAGAGTGTGAGGGTTTTTGGGGGCTGATTTCTGCTCTCCCGTTGTTAAGGACTTCTTTTTATGATTCTTAGTGCTCCCTTGCACTGCTGTTTGACTTCTTAAGGAGAGGGGCCTTGGAAGTTCTTCCTGCTGAATCCCAGATGCATAAGGATTGACTGTGGCTACTGGGGACCTGCTTGTTAGTTTCTTTATTTAGATAGTACCCTCATTGTGGGCAGCGCTTTAGAAGAGGACAGATCCCTGCCCTGGGGGGAAGCTTTCAGTCTATAATTCAGTGCACAGGGGACAAAAGGGAAAGGGGAAGGAAGGGTTAGATGGGACATGAATTTGGAATTATTTTTGTTGTGTGTACCGAGGCTGGATTACAGTGGGATCTGAGAGCAGGAGTGCTGAGCAAAAGGAAGCAAAGCATAGGGCAGGTGATTTTGTGTTTCGAAGCACAAAGGGCAGCAAAGGTCTTTGGGTGGGAGGCTTCAGGCAGTGGGGGGGTGGAGCGGTAGGAGCGAATGGATGTTGTGCAGGAGGCTCATTATCCGAAGGTTATTGCTATGTGTGAGCTGATGATTCTCAAGTCCCTCTGGTACATGTAACTGCATTTTGCTCACATTCACCCCTGTTGCCCTCCCATCCTGAGAGGATAGGGAGATCCATTGGCCCATCTAGTCCCACAGTGACCAAGCAGATGCCTGTGGGAAACCGGCAGGCAGCATTCAAGCATAAGAACACTGCAGTTCCCAGTGATATTTGGAAGCACTTACCATGGTGGTAGTATCCAGAGAATCAAACTTTATTGTTGTGATCTCAGATCAGCCACTAGAATAAAGTTGCACCAGTAAAGATTGGCTATTAGCTGTGGATAGCTCTCTTTCATGAGTTTGGCCAATCCTCTTTTAAAGCCACCCAAGTTGGTAGTCATCACTGCCTCCTATGGGAAGGAGTTCCATAGTTTAACTATGTGCCATGTGAAGGACTTTTCTTTTGCCCCGAATCTTCCAATATTCATCTTCAGGTAACATTCAGGTAACTACCAAGTGGTGAGCTTGACATCAATACCAGGAAAGGTCCTAGAATAGATAAATTCAACAGTTGGTCTGTGAGCATTTAGAAAAGGATGCTGTGATTACTAAAACCCAGCATGAGTTTTTCAAAAATAAGTCATGTCAGACCAATCTGTTTTCTTTTTTGGATGGAATTACAAAATTGGTGGATCAGGGAAATGCTGTGTACATAGTGTATCTTGATTTCAGCAAGGCTTTTGACAAAGTCCCCCATGATATTTTCACAAGGAAGCTGGTAAAATGTGGGTTAAACGAGGTAACTGTTAGGTGGATTTGTAACTGGTTGACTGACTGAATTAATGGTTCCTCATCATCCTGGGGAAAAGTGACAAGAGGGGTGCCGCAGGGTTCTGTTCTGGGCCCGTTGTTGTTCAGCGTCTTTATAAATTACTTGGATTAAGGAATTTGCAGGTGACACCAAACTAGGAGGGGGAGCTAATGACGCAGAAGACAGAATCAGAATTCAAAATCAAGCTAACAAAATGAATTTTAATAAGGATAAATGTCAGGTTCTGCATTTAGGTGGAAAGAACCAGATGCACAAATATAAGATGGAAGGCACCTGGCTTCTCAGGGTCTTGGTGGACCACAAGCTTAAGCAGTGTGATGCAGCAGCAAAAAAGCTAACATTATTCTAGGCTGCATCAACAGAGGTCTAGTGTCCAGATCAGGGGTCAGCAAGGCTTACTGGGGATGGGATGGATCACTGCTGCATAGATCTTCCGTGAGCCAGGCGGGCACAGCATGATGCCGGAAACTGCTTGTGCACATGCCCAGACGCCAAAAATCACACCTGTGCAGAAGCGTTTTTTGGCATCTGGGCATACACACAAGCGATTTCCAGTGCCGCGGAAGAGAGTCCCCGTGCAGCGTGTGAGGACTCGCTGAGCGGGCAGCTTGGTTCGGGGGCGGCTCGTGGGCCGGATAAACGACCCCTGTGGGCTGTTTCCAGCCCATGGGCCTTAGGTTGCTGACCTCTGATCCAGATCAAGGGAATTAATAGTTCTCTTCTGCCTTGGTCAGACCACACCTGGAATACTGTGTCCAATTCTGAGCATTACAATTTAAGAAGGTTATTTGGAAGCTGTAAAGTGTATGGAGAGGAAGGCAGCCAAGATGATCAGGGGTCTGGAAATGAAACCTGAAGAGTTTGAGGAAGGTGGGTATGTTTAGCCTGGAAAAGAGGAAACTGAGGGGAGATGTGATATCCATCTTCAAATATCTTAAGGGCTGTCACATGAAGGGAGCAAGCTTGTTTTCTCCTGCTCTGGAGGGTAGGACTCAAACCAATGGCTTCCAGTTACAAGAAAGGAGATTCAGAAAACTTTTTGACAGAGTTGTTTGGCAGTGGAATGGACTTCCTCGGGAGGTGGTGGACTCTCCTTCCTTGGAGGTTTATAAGCAGAGGTTGGATGGCCATCTGTCATGGATGCTTGAGCTGAGATTCTTGCATTACAGAAGGTTGGACTAGATGACCCTGAGGGCCCTTCCATCTCTAAGATTCTCTGATTTTCTGATTGGATGTCCACTAGTGCTACTGCTTCTGCTGCTTCCTCTCTCCTTCCTCTAAAGAAAAAAGGAGAGCCCTGCAGCAGTTGAATCGGACCAGAGAGGACCCATTAGGCCAGTGGGTCCAGATGCCTACAGGCTGCACCAGGCAGCCCCCAAGCAGGAGACAAACGCAACTCTCTTCTCCCACTGTTGCCCCTGGCAGTTGGCAGGATGACTCTCAACATAGTGGTGGCACAGAGACATCAGGGCCCCTCTTTCTCCCTTAATTTGCCTTGCCCCTTTGAAAGCAACTTCAGCCAGATACTTTGGAACAGAGAATTAGGGCCTGTCCATAGCTCAGTCTCAGTTTAATATGGATTGTCAACCCCTCTTGTGCCTCCTTTTATTCCCCCTCCATACAGAGTTCTCCTCAGGGGCTGCTCCGGCACCTGGAGTGGCAGGGGCGGGGAGAACCACCCACGGGAGCGTTACAGTGATCCGCACACAGGGGCAGCACACGGGGGTGCTGCAGCAATCCACCCAGGGGGGCGGCGGGGGGCGGCTCTGTGCTGCGAGCCACCATGTCACTCCCAGGAGAGATGCGTAGCTTGGGCATGCTGCAGGCCAGGCCTCGCGGTGTCCCGACCCCCACAGTGTGCTGTTTTGTCACCCCCCTCAAGGATGACACCCGGGGCGGATTGCACCCCCCTTCCTACGCCCCTGGTTCTCCTCCAACTACTGCTGTCCCACTTTCTCCTCCCTAAAACTGGAGATTCCCTATGCAATGAATATAGATTTCCTATTTGGATTTTCAAAGCATAGGGAATCTCCAGCTTTAGGGGAAAGAGGTGACATGATAGAAGTTTATAAAATTATGCATAGCATGAAGAATTGGGCAGAGAAAAGTTTCTCTCCCTTTCTTAGAACACAGTGAAGCTGAATGTTGGAAGATTCAGGACAGATGAAAGAAAGTCCTTCAAAACACAACGCATAGTTAAACTATGGAACTCCCTCCCACAGAAGGCAGGGTGGCCACCAACCTGGGTGGCTTAAAAGAGGATTACACAAATTCATGGGAATTTTTAAGACTACTAGCCAAGATGGCAATGTCCTGCCGGCACAGCTGGAGGCAGCAGTGCTTCTGAATAGACGCTGTTAGAAAGCACAGGAGGGGAGAGTGTTGCTGGTGGGTTTCCTGTTGTCATACCTGACTGGCCTCTGTGAGAACTGGATGCTGGATGCCCAATCCAGCAAACTCTCCTTATGCTCTTAAAATGTGTGATAGCAGTAGTTGGAGGAATATGCTACTACATGGACAAGGGGAAATTGAGGCATGTATGGAGTGGCCCTCTGACTGTAGCCTCCAGGGACCTCTTTCTGGCACATCTTCCTCTGCAAATTGCTCCTTGTGCCGATGGAGCTGTAGAGCTGCAAAGCTGCCCCCTTAACGGTGGCTTTTTTCTGCCTTGTGACAGACTATGCTCTGGGGAAGGACTGCATCATCCACGGGTACATGCTGAAGCTGGGGAACCCCTTCCTGACTCAGTGGCAGAGGCGCTATTTTTACCTCTTTCCAAACCGGCTTGAATGGCGCGGAGAAGGAGAGTCACGTGTAAGTTGGCAGGTGGTGTCAGTGGTGGCGGTGGGTGCCCTGCCTCCTCCCCGGTGTGCTGAGGCTTGAGGGGCCAACGCAGGAGGGGACATGCCAAGCTCCAGGTGCTCCAGGTAGCCTGTAATCTTCTTGTTTTCCTGTTTAGGACACCTGGCGCACTTACACAAAAAGACGCAAGCGGTAAGGCAATGAAACCTGCCTAGCAGCAATTCCCAAAGCACCGCCCCTGCAGGGATGATTGACAGGCTGTGAGGAAGTGAATCCAGCTCCTGTGAACCCACAGAGCTGGGAGCCTTTTGCTCTTCTCCTCTCTTCCCAGTCTGGCTCTGCTGAGCTGGGCTGGCCGAGGCTGGTGGCCTGAAACACCTGGAGGGCATCATTTTGGCTGAATGTGGCACTTTGGCTCTTGAGGCTGAAGAATTACCACCCTCTAAGGGAGCCACCCCAAAACATCTCTAAATCTGGCACTTCTTTTTTCACCAGGCAGGAAGTGTGCCCAGATCCACTGTGGGCTCCACTTGTGGCCCTTTTTCGGTTGCAAGAGTGAAGCTCTGTTTCTTGTGCTTTTGATTCAGGTGAAGTGTGTCACAGGTCCTGGGCCTTTGGGAACTGCTGCTTTGTAAGGGTGACCCTGAGATGTGCCCTGTAGCAGCTTTAGAAGAGAGCATCTTTGTTGCTGCTTTAGGGGAAATCATCTGTTCACCTGGGAACATCCCCATTTCCCTTGCAGCCCCCATGATTTTTACCAGAGCTCCCCTTTTCACTCCTGCTGTTTATACAGAATTATTGTTATGACTGATTTCTTTCTGCATCCTTGGGCCCCATTGAAAATGGTAAGCTATCCATGAAAGGGCTTTGGGACACACATCCAGGCTAGCCGCAGAAAAGGGAAAAAACTTGCTCTGTCTGCTTCTCCAGAGGGCAGTATTACGGTAGATCTCAGGGGCTGAACATGAGGAAAAGCTGAGCCATAGGAAGACGTTACCTAGAGGGGTGCTGGGCTGTTCCTCCAGCCAGATGTCTTGGTGCAAAGCCTGCGCACAAGGGGCTCTTGTGCTTAATTTCCTGTATTGAGTAGTGCAGTAGGGTGGACTAGAAGCCTTCGTCTGATCTGACTCTGTTCACTTAAAGCTACATAATCAACAATGTTAACAGTAAATAATGGGGGGGGGGGGGGAGATATGCCTAACCAAGGCCATATTCACTCCTGTCTGAATACTCATGAACCACCTGGGGTAAAAAAAGTGTGTGTCTACCTCAGGCATGGCCAAACTTAGCCCTCCAAATGTTTTGGGACTACAGTTCCCATATTCCCTGACCACTGGTCCTGTTAGCTAGGGATGATGGGAATTGTAATCCCAAAACATCTGGAGGGCCCCGTTTGGCCCTGCCTGGTCTACCTCCATAAGGGGAATGCCTTGGAATTATTGCCACCCATTTTCCCTCTCCATAAATATTGAGGAATTTTCAAAGCAATGGTAGGGAAAGCAGGAAGAAGTAGTAGTATGCCATTGCTTCTAGGCTTAGATGCCAAAACTTGGAACATCAGCTTGGCCTCCTTCACTCACCCACCCTGGTCTGCCCTATGGGAAAATATTGCCCTGTGGAAGGAAAAGGCCCACCCTGTTGATTCTCAAGCAGAATCCAATCTCAGCCCACTTGCTGCATCTCCTCTCTCCCGCCCAGGAGAAGACAGGGTGGGTGGACAGGAAGCACGCTGGTGGCCAAACCCCCCCTCCCCTGCAAAATGCCCTTATATACTTCTTAGATCTTTCCCAAGTTTGAGGGGGACACAAGGAGAGATGAGGACTCGGGTTTGAACAGCTTTCAGAAAAGTGTAAGAAAGGAAGGGATATTTTTTTCCACATGAAAATAAAAAAAGAATTAAATGAAGACCTTTGGGGCCCTTTGCTTAGCAAAACATCACCTTTTCCTTTGGTTTGACAAAGCCACAACCCTTATGATATTGTGCACATGTTGTGACATTTATGAGTTGCCTTGTGAGGAAGCCCACTCCTCGCAGAGAGAAGCCCACTCCTCTGTAGAGAGAAGCTAGCTGTACCACTGCTAAGATTCCTTCCTTTTCCAAAGTCCCACTTTCCACACACCCCCATAAGCAATTTATGGAAACCCAAGGAAGGGTTGTGGCCAGTTTCACTCTCAGGGCTGTGGTTATAGCTGGGACTTCAATTCAACCTGTCTTTCCTTTTTGCTTCCTTAGCAAAATTTGCTGACTATGGAACAAATTTTGTCGGTGGAAGAAACTCAGATCAAGGACAAAAAATGCATCTTGCTCAGAATTAAAGGGGGGAAGCAGTTTGTCCTGCAGTGTGAGGTAGGCTGTGTGGCTTTGAGGGATGAGGGGAGGGAGGTCTTTTTAGAGGTGGGGAGGGCCGACTGTTCAAAACCCAAAACTGTTAATGTAGGAAATGCACACACACACACACACACACACACACAGCCTCAACCTGGAAGTTGAGCATGTTTTGATTATCTAAAAATAAAATTAAAAAATCCTTCCAGTAGCACCTTAGAGACCAACTAAGTTTGTCATAGGTATGAGCTTTCATGTGCGTGCACACTTCTTCAGATACACACAGATACACACTTCTTCAGATACACACTTCTTCAGATACACACAGAAGAAGTGTGCGTGCACACGAAAGCTCATACCTATGACAAACTTAGTTGGTCTCTAAGGTGCTACTGGAAGGATTTTTTAAAATTTTGTTTTGACTACGTCAGACCAACACGGCTACCTACCTGTAACTTGATTATCTAAGTAAGCCCTTTCCATTTCTGAGAGCATACCCACTTTTTCCCAGTAATCCTTCACCACCACCACCACCACCACCAGTATTATTGGGGAGGTGCTGAAAGTCAGAGCACCCATTTGCTGTGCAGAAGGTCCCAGATTCAGTCCCCAGCCAATTAGGGCTGGGGAAATGACCTCATCCAACACATGTGGGAGCTGCTGCCAGTCACTGTAGATAATACTGAGCTTGGTGGACCAGCAATCTGCTTTCTGTACTCCTAAATGTTCCCATTTTGAAGATATGGTTTGGGCCCGTGGATTTTTCTAGCTCACATCCGTTAAGATTGTCACGACATCAGAAGCCAGCGGTGATGGAGGCTGCAGCTGCAGCACCAGCTGCTCAGGAGCCAGTCCTACATCTGACCCAATGCGGTGATCGGACACCCTTAGGACTGGCAGGAGATTCTGCAGCACCAGGGCTTGTAGAACTTGGACCCTGGGCCCACGTGAGCACCTTGCCCTGAGCCTGAGGAATGGAGCACTTCAGCCACTGCCTTGCCTGCTCAGCACAAGGCAAGAACTTATGAAACACAGGGAAAGCACCCATCCTGAGGCCAGAGGGCTAGCCCTTTAAGAAAGGTGTGGCACCTATGAGAGGTAGGCTTGGTGGCAGAGGCTTGAAAAGCCTGCAAGCTCTCGCTGAGCAGGTCACCTTCTGCCACCACAGGGCAGGGTTCCACTGCTCTGCTGTCCACTAGTTATTTTAGGAGCATGGAGAAAGCTGGTGGGGAACAACAGGCTGGGTATGCCTTGAGCTACACTAGCCATTCTCTTGCACCAGCAGTGACTTTGGGCATGTTTCTACCTTAACTATATTTTGAGCCATTTTAGCACAAAATATGGCTAATGCAGGGTAATATTACATCCCTCTTGGGTACTGAGAGCACACCTCTTTCGGGGACTTCCGGTCGGGACAAGGAGCCGAAAGAAGACAGGATTCAGCCCTTCGTGGAGAGTCTGGTTTCTCATGGGAAATGGGTGTTTACAAGGGCGCCGCAACCCCCTGAAAACCCAGCAGTGCTGAAGAGAGGTCTCATCGCCATCGGGCAAGAAGTTTGGCAAGATTGAGGCACCGGCACAGGTTGCCATTTAATACTCGTGAGCAACGCAGCCTCGAGTCTCCGTGGCTCAGCGACCGATTCTAAAACAAGGGAAAAAACCAAATTGGAGTTTAAAGATTATTAGATTGGAATCAAAATTTGGAGGACAGGGAGGGGTAGAAAATTAGGTCAACCCCGACTGTGATTAACTGTGTATATATATATATAGTGATTTCGCAAAGCAATAAATTAGTTATATTTAAATCCTACGATGGAATATTTTGGATTTTTTTTTTTTTTGCATATGTCTAAGTGAGGAGGAGTTTTCTTGGCAGGGATACTGGAGTGGCTTGCCAGTTCCTTCTCCAGGTGGATCACGTTTAGTCAAAACTCTCCACTATGACCTGTCCATCTTTGGTGGCCCTGCAAGGCATAGCTCATAGCTTCTCTGAGTTATTCAAGCCCCTTCACCACGACAAAGCATTGATCCATGAAGGGGAAGGACAGATCGTGAAGCTGAGGCTCCAATACTTTGGCCACCTAATGAGAAGAGAAGACTCCCTGGAAAAGACCCTGATGCTGGGAAAGATGGAGGGCACTAGGAGAAGGGGACGACAGAGGACAAGATGGTTGGACAGTGTTCTCGAAGCTACAAACATGAGTTTGATCAAACTGCGGGAGGCAGTGGAAGACAGGAGTGCCTGGTGTGCTCTGGTCCATGGGGTCACGAAGAGTCGGACATGACTAAATGACTAAACAACAACAACAAGTGAAGAGGAGAAGGAGTGGATTTTACGTTTATTTTTATTTTTAGTGAGTTATTTTCTTAGTTGAACTTCGGAAACCAGTTGGGGGAGGAACTTTCCTTTTACTTTCACTTTAATAATAATAATAATAATGAATTTTATTTATACCCCGCCCTCCCCAGGGCGGCTGACATCAATAAAATTACAATAAAACGTAAAAGAAAGAAAAACAATCGATTAAAATGCAGATTAAAATACAATTTAGATTTAAAAATTGTTTTTAAATGCAGCCTCATTTTAAAATGAATCAAAACCCAAAGACCAGGTAGAACAGCTCCGTCTTGCAGGCCCTGCGGAAAGATGTCAAATTCTGCAGGGCCCTGGTCTCCTGTGAGAGAGCATTCCACCAAGTCGGGGCCAATACTGAAAAGGCCCTGGCAGCAGTATATTTGTATATTTAAAAGAGCAAGATTTCTGGAGGGACTTGGGCAGCAGACTAGTTTTATTTTTGATTCTTGGAACTGTAATAAAGAACAGAGGAAAATACTGTTTTAGAATATAGACCTGCCTCCATTGTTGTTGAATGACTTCTTCTGAACCACCACCACCACCCCTGCCTGCTATATTGGCGGATCGGATTAAGCCAAAAGGCTGAAGAAATTGGTTCTTTGTTTCTTTCTCCATTTTATTTTTTCGGGTGCATCGGGTTTAATATTATGCGTGGAATGGCAGGCAAGTGGTGGAAGAACATGGTGGCTCCTTAGATCGGGGATAAAATATTATAGAATCATAGAGTTGGAAGAGACCACAAGGGCCATCCAGTCCAACCCCCTGCCAAGCAGGAAACACCATCAAAGCATTCTTGACATATGCCTGTCAAGCCTCTGCTTAAAGACCTCCAAAGAAGGAGACTCCACCACACTCCTTGGTAGCAAATTCCACTGCCGAACAGCTCTTACTGTCAGGAAGTTCTTCCTAATGTTTAGGTGGAATCTTCTTTCTTGAAGTTTGAATCCATTGCTCCGTGTCCGCTTCTCTGGAGCAGCAGAAAACAATCTTTCTCCCTCCTCCATATGACATCCTTTCATATATTTGAACATGGCTATCATATCACCCCTTAACCTTCTCTTCTCCAGGCTAAACATACCCAGCTCCCTAAGCCGTTCCTCATAAGGCATCGTTTCCAGGCCTTTGACCATTTTGGTTGCCCTCTTCTGGACACGTTCCAGCTTGTCAGTATCCTTCTTGAACTGTGGTGCCCAGAACTGGACACAGTACTCCAGGTGAGGTCTGACCAGAGCAGAATACAGTGGTACTATTATTTCCTTTGATCTAGATGCTATACTCCTATTGATGCAGCCCAGAATTGCATTGGCTTTTTTAGCTGCTGCATCACACTGTTGACTCATGTCAAGTTTGTGGTCTACCAAGACTCCTAGACCCTTTTCACATCTACTGCTCTCAAGCCAGGTGTCACCACTTCCTGTACTTGTGCCTTTCAGTTTTTTTGCCCGAGTGTAGTACTTTACATTTCTCCCTGTTAAAATTCATCTTGTTTGCTTTGGCCCAGTTGTCTAATCTGTTAAGGTCATTTTGAAGTGTGATCCTGTCCTCTGGGGTATTAGCCACCCCTCCCAATTTGGTGTCTTCTGCAAACTTGCTCAGAATGCCCTCAAGCCCATCATCCAAGTCATTGATAAAGATGTTGAATAAGACTGGGCCCAAGACAGAACCCTGTGGCACCCCACTAGTCATAAACAACAGAAACCTTTTGAAATATTTGCGGATTAGCCAATATGGCAGAATAGTAAAAGGTGGACAGTAACTGTATGGGGAACTAATTAAAAGCTGTTTAAAAATTAGATTTTGAGAGAAATTACATCCCTAACCCCTGTTGTTGAACTGTTTTATGTGTTACATGAAAGATTGTATTTGCTGCCCCTAGTGGTGGAATATGTGTAGTGTCTAGATTGAATATTGAAAGGTAACACTAAAGAGATTGAAATAGAGGGAAGGGAGTGGAAGGAGAAAAAATAATAGTAAATTAATAATATTAAGATTTTAAGAAGATGGAAAAAAGAGAGGAGCAGAAGGAGGAGCAACACCAACAGAAAGAAGATAATAAAGGCAGGAGGAAACTAAAGATATAGTTAAGATGTTTGCTGAATTGAAAAAAACCTTAAGGACATTAAACAGAGTGAACAAAATATGGAAAATAAATTTGAACAGATGGATAAAAAATGGGATCAGACAGTAAAGGAATTGAAGATGCAGATACAGGAAATAGACCAAAGAACTCAAAAAGTGGAAGGAGTGAAATGTACACGAAAGAAAGTAAAGATTTGGAGAAAGAAGATGAGTGTGGTGTCAGAGGTCAATAAAACACAAGAAGACATGTGGGATTTGATCGCAATGCAAGACCTAAGACAAAGAGAAACCAATTTGAGATTAAGATCGATCCCAGAGGTACAAGGGGGGGGGATCGAAGAGATAATTATTACTGAACTTGCACAATGGTTGGAAATGGACCAAATGGAATTGGCAGCTAATGTGGTGAATGTCTTCAGGATTAAGACAAAGAGCAAAAAAGGCAAAAAAAATCCAGGAGATTGTTTAATCATCTTTAAGGATAAAGTAATGAGAGATTTGATTCTGATGAAGCATAGAGAGAATAAACTATACATCGACAATGCAATGATTATCATATTTAAAGACATCCCACTTTATTGAAAAACACGAACAATACTGGCCTCTGACACAAGCATTAAAAAGAAATGAAATCAACTTTAAATGAGAATTCGCAGAAGGAATATCCTTCTTCTACAAAGAGAAAAAACCTAAATTAAGAAGTGTTGATAATTCTGTATTAAAAAATTCCTGAGAAAATACAAAGAATTGGAGAAGGAAGAAGAACCAATAGAAGGAGCATGCGCACCTTTGAAAAGAGGGGGGGGAGGAAGAGGAAGAATAAAATATTGATAAATTAAGTCAGGAAGAAGAGGAGGAGGAGGTGGAGGAGGAGGAATAAGGAGAAGAGTAAGAAGAAGAGTAAGAAGATAAGACAAAAAGTAAAGTACTCAAGATGGCTCTGAAATTGATGACCTGGAATGTGAATGGGTTAAATTCGAAAGCAAAAAGAAATAAAATTGAGTATATTTTACAAAAAAGGAATTTGGACATTATTTGTTTACAGGAAACACACGTAGCAAGGAAACATAGAAGAATATTGATATAAAAGAAATTAGGAAAAAGAGAGGAGTGATTTTGTATATAAAACAACAAATGGAGGCAAAACAATTATTTAAAGATAAAGAAGGAAGAGTAATTGCAGTCCAAGTCACAACACAGGGAGAAAAAATTGTTGTTGGAATCTACACACCGAATGGTAACAAATCAGATTTTTATAAGTGGTTGGAAGAGAAATTGTTTGAATATGTGGACCAAAAAATTATAATTATGGGAGACATGAACGGAGTGATCTCGTTGGAAATGGACGGAAGGGAAAAAATGGACTCTAAAGAGGGCAAATTGCCTAAAACATTTTTCTCAATGGTTAAGAGCTGTAATCTAGTAGATATATGGAGGTTGAGACACCCGTTGGACAAACAGTTCACCCACATTTCAGAACCAAATCAATCAATGGCAAGAATCAATTATGTGTTGGTTTCCATTGAATTAGCTGCATGAATAATTAAAGTTGAAATACAACCAAAAACATTGTCATATCATAATTCGATATTGTGTGAATTAAAAGGAAAGGATTGGAAGAGATTGGAGACTCAATGAAAATTGAGATTTAGAAGAAAAAGCAAGGAAAACTTTGGTAGATTATTTCACAATTAATAGAAACCAAGAAACAAATGAGAGTACAGTATGGGATGCGAGCAAAGCAGTAATGAGAGGATTTTTCATTCAACACAACAGTATCAAGAAAAATTGAGAGAGAGGAGAGGAAGAAAGAAGAAATATTGAAGCAAATTATGGAAAATGAGAAAAAAAATGGCTAGGAAGCCAAAAGATTTGAAAGTAAGTCAAAATATAAAAAAATTACAAAGTCTATTTGCGAAGAGATTGAATGAAAAATTAAGAGGATGAAACAAAAAAGTTTTGAGCATGCTAACAAAGCAGGAAAGTGATTAGCTTGGCAAATTAAGAAGAGGAAAGCTCAAAATATGATTAATAAAATTTGAATAGATTACAAAGAGATTGAAAATCCGATGGTAATAAGAAAAAGTTTCGCAAAATTTTATAAACATGATAGAGGAGTATTTGAGGAAAAAAGAAGTGCAAAAGATTCCGACAGACAAAAACGACCGACTGAATGAGACGATTACAAATGAAAAAATTCTTAAGGCAATTAAATTTAAAAAGTGGGAATGCACTGGGACCGGATGGCATTACAGCAAAATACTACAAAAAAAATTAGTGGCGTCCTACTTGAACCTTTTAAGGAAGTGTTGAATAACATACAAAAATATGTTATGAATAACATAAAAAGCATAAATTCCTGAAACATGGAAAGAAGCATATACTACATTAATACCAAAACCAGATTCAGATTTGTTGTAAAGAAAGAATTATAGACCAATTTCATTTTTAAATAATGATTACAAGATATTTATTAGGGACCCAGGTGGCGCTGTGGGTTAAACCACAGAGTCTAGGGCTTGCTGATCAGAAGGTCGGCGGTTCGAATCCCTGCAACGGGGTGAGCTCCCGTTGCTCAGTCCCAGCTCCTGCAGTTCGAAAGCACATCAAAGTGCAAGTAGATAAATAGGGACCGCTCCGGCTCTGATTCGCCAGAAGCAGCTTTGTCATGCTGGCCACATGACCCAGAAGCTGTCTGCGGACAAACGCCGGCTCCCTCGGCCTATAGAGCGAGATGAGCGCCACAACCCGAGAGTCGGACACAACTGGACCTGATGGTCAGGGGCCTTTTTACAAGATATTTACCAGTATATTAGCATGCAGACTGAAATATATATATATCTATATGAAGACCAAGCAGGCTTTCTTCCTGGATGACAGATGAAAGATAACATAAGAAAGATAACATAAGAACTGTGATATTGAATATCTGACAGCCAGGAATGAAAAGCAGGCAGCATTGATTTTTGTTGATGCAGAAAAAGCTTTGATAATATATCTTGGGAATTTATGATAAGAAGCTGGATAATATGGAAGTAGGAGAAAAAATTATAAGAAGTATAAAAGCAATTTATTCTGAACAAAGAGCGAAAATAATTGTGAATAGTGTGTTAACTGAAAATATAGAAATTACAAAAGGTACAAGCAAGGGTGTCCACTATCACCATTATTATTCATCTCGGTCATGGAAGTCCTCCTGAAGACAATAAGACAATCGGGAAGGATTAAAGTCGGGGGGGGGGAACAACACAAAGTAAAAGCCTTTGCCGATGACCTGGTACTGACAGTTGAAGAGCCACTAGAAAGTTCCAAGGCAGTTTTAGAAGAAATGGAAGAATTTGGCCAAGTTGCAGGATTTAAATTAAATAAGAAAAAGACTCAAATGATGGTTAAGAATATGGATAATGAAATGACAGAGAAGATGCAACAACAAATAGGTATTGAAGTGGTTAAAAAAAACAAGTATTTAGGAATATGGCTAACACCAAATAATATAAATTTATATCAAGACAACTATGAAAAGGCTTGGAATAAGATAAAGAGAGACTTGAAAATATGGGAAAGGATGAAATTATCATTATTAGGAAGAATTTCAGGAATCAAAATGAATGTGCTACCAAAGATGTTGTTTTTATTTCAGTTGTTTTTATTTCAGTCAATTCCAATAATCAAGGGGACAGGCGTATTTAAAGAATGGCAAAAGATAATTTCAAGATTTATCTGGCAGGGAAAGAAGCCAAGAATAAGATTTAAACTATTAACAGATTGTAAAGAAAGACTTTACTTTCTCCATGCCAGACTTGAAAGTATATTATGAAGCAGCCTGTCTTTGTTGGTTGAAGGAATGGATGGTTTTGTAGAAGGCAGATCTATAGGATTTGGAAGGTCATGACAACAGATTTGGTTGGCACGCATATTTATGGTGTAATAATAAAGGTTTTGGAATCCATATATTCCGAAAGTCTCTCTACAAAGTGTTGGAAAGGAAAACGTCTTGGTGGTTTTCACCAGTAGAGATTTTGAGTGTGAAAAAAAGTAAATATGAGAAATAAATGGGCAACATATGAAATGTTGTTACAAAACGATGGTGTGAAATGGAAATTAAAACGATATGAGGAAGTAAAAGAAATGGTAAATGATTGGTTGCATTACTACCAAATAAATGAAATGTTTAAAGAGGACATAAAATGGATTTGGATATGTTAAATCTAAATTTGAAATTGAAATATTGAATAGTAATTTTAAAACGATATCAAAAATGTATAAAATGCTGCTGGAATGGCAGTTGAAAGATGAAGAAGTAAAGTCGGTAATGATTCATTGGGCGAAAGATTTTGGATATAATGTTAGAAGATTGGGAGAAATTATGGAAAGAAGGAATGAAATTTACAGCATGTACTGCATTAAAAGAAAATGTTTTAAAGATGATGTATAGATGGTCCATTACACCTGTAAAATTAGCAAAAATCTATAAAGTTGATAATAAATGTTGAAAATGTAAGGAAAATAAGGTACCTTTTATCACATGTGGTGGGAATGTAAGAAAGTGAAAGGCTTTTGGGATATGATATATAATGAACTTAAGAAAATGTTGAAATATACATTTGTTAAAAAACCAGAAGCCTTCCTATTGGGAATTACAGGTACTGGAATTGAAAAGCAAGATACAAAAATTTTCCAATATGCAGTAACGGCAGCAAGAACATTAATTGCACAAAAATGGAAACAAGAAGAATTTCCAGCCAAAGAAGAATGGACAGTGAAATTGATGGAGTATGTGGAATTGGACAAGATGATGGGAAGAATCTGAGAACAGCAGGGCCAGAAGTTCATCAAAGACTGGACTAAATTTACAGACTATTTGAAAGACAGTTGCATTCAAATGATTACGTTGGTAGGATTGCAAGAAGCTTTGTAAGTTATAAAAGAGAAAAGTCATTGTAATTTGGATTTTAGAGATAAGTTTTTTGTAATAATTTAAATCAGTGATTGATAAGTAAAGTATAGATATTAGAAATAAATGTTAGAAAATCATTAGAAGGGTTTGATGGAAATCATGGCCTTAAAAAGCCAAAGAGATAAAATATGGAAAATAATGAAATGAATATGACTATTGTATTGTTAAAAATTAATAAAATATTATATGGAGAGAGAAAAAGAGAGCACACCTCTTTCTGAACCCAGATGTCCGTAGGAACAGATTTGTTCAATTTAAAATTCTGTGTTTCTGAGGACTGTAAACCTTTTTTGAGAGAGAGGTTCCCTCATTTAAGTTTGCTTTAGCTGCCTTCCTAAGAATTCCCGAGACATTTGCTGTCTGGCTTACGAAAGCAGCATTGTCTCTGCCCCAACTCCTTTGGAGGGGATTAACCAGCCTTGCACATGCCCCACCACCCTGTGAAATAAAATAGTTGCATGCTTCCACCTGGCCCCTGGCCCTTTACCTCTTAGAGCATTCGCAAATAGCAACTTGGAACTTGCTGAGTCAGACTCTTTAGCTCAATAATGCCTACACTGGCTGGCAGTGACACTCTCTTCATTTTACTAGGCATTCCAAGAGTCAAAACATCTCTATCAAGAGTCTTGCCTCAATGAGTTCAAAACTGAATGAGACAAATTGTAGTTATCTTGCTGGTACAATGGATTCTGAAGAAAAAAACTGATTTGTGTGTGTGTGCATTTGTTTTCCCCCAGAGTGACCCGGAGTTTGTGCAATGGAAGAAGGAACTGACTGAAACGTTCACAGAAGCACAGCGGCTCTTACGGCGGGCACCCAAGTTCCTGAATAAACCCCGCTCTGCAGTTGTGGAGCTCTCCAAGCCCCCACTCAGCCACAGGAACAGCAACGGCCTTTAGGACCCAAGCAAGGAAAGGCTGTGCCGTTGCAGGGGATGTCTTTCTGTCTGTCGCTGCATCACTGTTAGTTCCTTGCCCACTCTCCGGAGTGGGTGGAGGGCTCAAGGGCAAGCGCTGAGCTCAGAGAATAGTGGCACGGATAGTGGCCAAGGCCTTGGAGAAGGCTGATGCAGCAACCAGGGGGTGGGGTGGGGAGTTGTCCACAAAGGAGCAGACAAAAGTAGTGTCTTGCACTCCCAGGCAGTGTTACCCAACAGGGCTGCCCCCCAAAATGTTGCTTATTTGCAATAAACTTCTTCAGGTGCATACTATAGACTTGCAATCTGAAAGGGCAACTACCTGATTTTCATGACTGCATTTTTATGCCACGGGGCTGGGTGTTGGACCTGTGGAAAGAGTTGCCACCTTCCAGGGTGGGCAGACTCCTCCCATGCTGTCACCAGTGACTTCCATATCCACATTCTGTTCTGCTGGCCACCAACAGCTTGTCTCCTTTTTCCTGCCCTTGGAATGGACTGGACTCTGTGTCCTGTGGTTTTAAATGTTGCTGCTGCTTCTTCTAGGGGAACAAACACTTCATGCTGGACTGTACTTGACAGCAGATGATGAAGAGCTGATGGGCGGAAACCGTTTGTGTGTGTGCATGTGTGCTAGTGTTGTTCAGTTGTGTAAGTGTTTCTCTCTGTGTGCTTTTCCTGGGTTTTTTCTTTTACTTTTTTTCACTGCTGGTCTGTTAGGCAGGTTTACGGGGAATGCAAAATCAGCTTCTCTCCATTCCTGGCCAATGACACTTTCTTTTAAAAATGTTTAAAACAAATCCAATTTTAAGATCTTATTGGATTGGGTTGCAGATGGATGTCGATTTTTTGCTGTCCCGAAATATGGCCCTGACAATTTTGTCTTGCAAGAGATGCTGTCAGCCTCAGACAACTGCAGAGGGAAGCAGTAGGAAGGAAGAGAGTGAAGCCTGGCTACTGGTCATGCAGAAATGACTGGGGAAAAAGACCCTTGGCTAATCACCACATTTTCAAATAGTTTATCACTTTTGCAGAATAATATTGGAAGTCCCTTTCGCTGGGCTGGATATTGAAGGGAGGACATTCTGTAGCATATGATTCTGTATTGATGCTCTCATCCCCATGGCTTCACCATTATTTATTGTGTGCGTGTTGCTTCCATTACAAGTCAAGAGCTTAGTTCATCTTGTCTGGTTGGTTGTGGACAACTTCTGCAGCCCAGAGAATTGTGTTCTCCAAGATAAGCAAGCAAGATAAGTCCCCCAGTCCTAGAATTTGTCATAGAACATCCCTCTCTGTCCTCTTGCTCTTGGAAGCTTGTGTACAATGTACATGTTAAGGAGTTGGAATGGAGCAGCTTTGAGTGGGCTCCCCATTCGTCTGTGATAACCATCTAGACACTTTCTCCTTGTATGAATGGAATGCACTCCCCCTTTTGTTTGACAAATTGCACTTAAAATGATCTTCATGAAGGTGTCTGCATTTTAATACATTCCAGGTTACACTAATGCATGTGCAACCGATTCACAGGCCAACTCCTGGCTTTTTTTTCTTGTGGAAATGGCACCCTGAGGTTCCATGATTGCATTTTAGGGTTGCTAAAATGCACCTGTGGGTGCATTCTTTGCACCAAAATTCTTTTAAGTTGTATTCTCTTAAGTTGTGTCCTGAAATTCTGCTCAGATCCTTTGTTTCTCAGACCATACCTGCAGAGTCCCTGCTAAGAGAAACCGCTGCCTTGGGGTGGTGCATCCTTGGAGCATGCACAGAAAGCCCCTTGGCCCTCCTGTCTGGAAGAGGCTGCATGGGGCCTCCTTGAGGTCCTCTAGTCTGGCTGGCTCTGCACATTCCACTTGGACTTCCCTTATTTCTCCACTTTTTTCTTACCTTTGTTAGTTCAGTTAGTGCCTTCAGTTAGTTCTGCGCCTTCTTAGCATGGCACCCACAGCCTTGTGTTGGCGCTACGTTTCAGGAACAGGGTGCTGCTTTCTTTTTTGGATCAGCTCTTATGAAGGGGATGTGAATTTTAAAAACATCATTGCTGTGCTGTGTTTTCTAAGTTGTGTCCTGATCCTTCGTTTCTTAGACCTGCAGAGTCCTGATGACCTCATTTTTGTAAACATGTAAACATTGAGTAAGCTGTTCTTTAAAATAGATAGGTTTAGATTTTTGTTTTTCCAGAGGCAGCTAAAATGCTCTGTAATGTAATAATAATTCCTATTTTCATTTTAGCAAATTCCCAATAGCAGTAAAAAAAAAGAATATGACTTCATTTGATTTCAGGTCTGCTGTGCTCTAGAATATTCTCAATTTTTTATGGAATGTTTGTGTTTTAATCTGTTATCAGTGTCTTAGATCAACTGCTGTGTGTTAATAAGAGACACATTTGTTGTATTTAAGTCCTGTTGAAACACAGATGAGCCATGATTTCATATTTCAAAGGGACTCAAATGGGGGGAAGTATATGAATAACAGGAAGGAAAATGACTGAAATGTTTTAGCAAAATATCAAGCTTGGAAACAGTAGTGAAATATATATAATGTGTGGGCTTCTGAAAATTGAGACTTATAAAAACTTAAATACATTTTTAGTGGTGATGCTGATTTAGATTGCACATTGTTTAATTTCTCCTTAAGCTAAATTCAGTTTTGGAGACCACACCCCAGGAGGGAATTTAAAGCATACATGTAAGAGTGACATGTATGGCGATTAAATTGTAGGCTTTTCTGTTCAGCCCATTGTTCCCTTTTGGACTTCCTATGCTCTTCAAGGCTTGGCAGTTAATTCAGCAGAGATGTGGGGGAGGCGAGGAGGAGAGCCTGCAATGGAATCAACACAGCTAAGTGATTGCATCTTTATATAGGATAATTAACCTGCAATAAAGTCAGGAACTTGAAACCATTATAAGGAAATTGGGCAAGTAATTTCCTTCATAGTTTTTGCAAGCACAAAAACACAGGCTAAGAATCGCAAGAACCTCAGAAGATGTTGAAATAATAATAGTCTGATATATTTTTATCTAGTGTTCTGGCCAGCTTGAGTGTCATCACCACGACAATTGCTGAGCTGTGACTGTGTGCAGAGGAGGGGATGCCGTTGGGGCAATGCTATGGAGGCAGGGAGGCAGAATAGGGACAGCTCACATAGTCCTCCCTAAAGTGTGCACCATGTTGATCTGTTGTGTGAAAAACTCTTTGTTTCCCAATAATCCCTGTGCATGCACTGAACTGCAGTTTGAATCCTCTGTCTCCAACCCACCCATCACCTATCTCTTTCTCAGGTTGTTGAGACAGAGACGCAAATATCTTGGGAGCTTTTTAAAAGGATGTGATAGGCACATTTAAGGGAAGGTAGAAGCCTATGATCTGACCCTGCTTATTTTCTTTTTTCGTATCTTATTTTCTTATTATTTGAAAGTTTGTGTGCATGTGCAAAGCTGCTATAAATCTTAAGCGGTTGCAAAAGCACTGTCCTGACCATGTACCAAGTGGATGTAAAAAGGAATCCTGCATCTTGTAGTTTTGACAGGGACGCAGCACACTGAGTTTGCCCCAGATGTGAGTTTTGGAAATCACAGTGTTACATTTAAAATTTACATTTCAAATCACAGTGTTACATCTGTGAAATTTGTCCTGTTTGCACCTGGTGCTAGAAAGAGCAAGATCAATGGCTCAAGTCACATCCTGCAAAGAACAGCACTTGAATTAGAATCTGGGCCATTGGTTGCCTCATGAAAGGTTTTTAAGGGGTGGGAGACTGGTGTGTTCTGCTCTCTCGACTGGCCCCTAGTGATGTGTTTAGAATCCGTGAGTGTACACAGTTGCAATTTATCCCCCCCCCCCAGCAACGCAATCTTGTTGGAGCCATTTTTGAAGGTATCTACCATCTTGGAGCTATGGTGTATTCATACTCTTAAATAAAAACATGGGAAGACTAGTCTTATTTTGAACTGTGCTGTAGACACTTAAGGACTTATCGAGTTGTTTTTAAGCAGCAAAGGACCAATATCAATAATATATCAATAAATAGATTGATAATGTATGTATATCCAAAACATCATCTGCGATTCATAATGGTTTCACTTTTTGTGTTGCCTGCTGATACAATATTCCATGATGTAAATATCATATGGGCTAAGCACTTCAGAGAATGTAATACATTTGTTAAATCAATTTTTAATATTTTTGTGTTAAACCGTATTTTGTTACTGTACCAGGTTACTTTTATCTAGAGGTATTTTTTTAAAAAAAACACCTCAATAATTCTGTTTTATCTGAGAGGCATTTTTTTGTTATTTATTAAGTCTGCACATTTCTTTCAAATTATTTAATTCCCTGTACAATTTCTTCTCCTTTTTGCCTGTGTGTTATTTAAGTGACAGTTACTTGAGTTGCATTATTACAGTTTTCACAAATTAATTCTAGTAATAATAAGTTTGTCATTTTATCTCTAATAAAAGAAACAGAAAAAAACAGAGTTGTTTCATTTTGTTTTTCATGCCTCCACTGGCCTTTTCCATGGGAGCTACTCCATAAAGACCCAAATGTTCAGTAAGTCTCAGGGACCTGCATTCAAGGCCAGCCTCCATCTGGATGGAGCCCTCCAGCTGTTTTTGACTACAACTCCCATCAGCCCCTGCCATTGTCTTACACACACAGCCTAAACCACTGTTGATCTCTCCCAGCGGCTTCATATAGATATTGAAAAGCATTGGGGAGAGGGCGGAGCCCTGAGGCACCCCACAAGTGGGGCCCAGGGTTCTGAACACTCATCCATCCCCCAAACCCACTTTCTGGACACTGCCCAGGAAGAAGGAACGGAACTCCAGCTTTGCAACTCTCATTTCTGCTTGGAAAAAGAGCAGCTTTCCAGCATCTGTGCCAACCTTCCCAATGAATCATTGGGTATGCTTGACATCAACAGATAGGAAGTGCCTACAGAGGGTGGTGAATAAAGCACAAGATATGGGCTGTCCTGTGAATCCGCTGGATGACATCGCAGAAGACCGTTGCTGTCACAGTGGCCGGAGTGGACTACTTCAGAGTAACGACGCTACGCAGCTCTGCATTTTATTCTTTTATTGGTGCTGCGTATTTACAGTGCTCAAGTCATTGCTATTTACACGGAGCGATGTTGTCAGTCGGTTTCAGAACCTCCTAATGGCTTTTGGCGCGTCTTTCTCCAACACAAAAGCTTTGGCAGACCCATCCTCTTGCCCCTCCTCTTCCTGCGTAATTCTGGAGTTGGGGGGATGGGTCTTCCCCCCTTACTTGCCCCTTCCTGTCCCACCTGGGACCCTGGCTCCTCTACCTTGCCTGAGCCTCGGACACGACTTCCTGCTTCCCCACTGGAATCGGAACTCTCCCTGCTTTCCCCTTTGCTCGGGGACGAGCTTGAACTCAGGAGGGGAGGGACTTCGCGATATCCCCTGTCCCTCACATCCACCCCCCTCCCAAGCTCTCCTTCACCCCTCCCCAGGCCCCCCCCATGTGTCGGTGACGACTGGAAGCCTAAAAACTCGGTGCTCTCCGAGCCCGTTGGTGTGAACACCTCCCCCCAGTCCTGCGAGCCCCCCCCTTCCGCCTGGGAGGACGGGAATCCCAAAAAGTCCGTGGCGTCAGAGCTGGTGGGGGTAAAAATGTTTTGCCAATCTGCTCCTTCCTCTGACTGGGTGGATCTTGGCGACACCCATACCTCATCCTCTGGTTCCTCAAACTCCGCTTCCCAGCGCCATGGTGAGCTGTTCTCCCGTGCCTCCTCCTCCTCCCCCTCCCTTTCCATGTGCCAGGGCTTGGGTCTGTGGGGAAAGAGGGCGTGAAATTCTTCCACCAAGAATTCCTCCTGTATCTGAGTGGCGGGAACCCATTCATTCTGGGACGGTGGAGCATCCTCCCATGCCATGAGGTACTCCAGGCCCCCCACCCCCCACCTTGAATCCAGGATGGCCGTGGCCTCATTGAGTTGCTCCCTGCTTTCCCTCTCCCCCCCTCCCTCGGGGGTTTGTTCGCTGTCTCGGAGCCTGCTGCTTTCCCTGTACGGCGACAGCAGCGATCTATGAAACACTGGATGCACCCTCATGTCCTCTGGCAGTGCCAGCCTGTATGCCACCGGGTTGACCTGTTGCGTGACCGTGAAGGGGCCCAGCCATTTGGGTGCCAGCTTTTTGCACCTCCCTCTGGTGGGAAGGCCCTCCGAGGACAACCACACCTTGTCCCCCACCCTGATGACCTCCCCTTGTCGCCTGTGGCGATCTGCCCCCTTTTTGTACGCTTCCTTGGCCCTCTCCAAGTGTTCTCTGAGCTGCTGGTGCACCGTCTCCAGTTCCTCTGCCCAATCCTCAGCCTGTGGGCCCTCCTCCTCCTCCTCCCTCTCCCTCTCTGGGAAAGATCTGAGGTCGCGCCCGTAATTGGCCTTAAAGGGCGACACCCCTGTGGAGACGTGCACTGCATTGTTGTAGGCAAATTCTGCTAGTGGCAAGCGATCCACCCAGTCCGTTTGCCGCTGGCTGACGTAGCATCTCAGGTACTGCTGCAGAATGGCGTTGACCCTCTCCGCTTGTCCGTTGGTCTGCGGGTGTCTAGCCGTCGACAAGCTGACCTCCACCTGCAGGAGGTTCATGAGCCGCCGCCAGAACCTGGAAACAAATTGGCGGCCACGATCCGAAATAACCCTTAAAGGTAATCCATGCAGTCTGAAAATGTGATCAACAAACAGTTTGGCTGTCTCTTCTGCCGAGACTGCCCTGGCACACGGTATAAAGTGACACATTTTGGACATGAGGTCCACCACCACCAACACTGCAGTCTTACCCCTGGACGAAGGCAGATCTGTGATGAAGTCCATGGACACCACTTCCCACGGCCTGTGTGGTGTGGCTAAGGGCTCCAGCAACCCTGGTGGCGCTGCTCTGACCACCTTCGCCCGCTGGCAGGTGGTACAGCCCCTTACATAGTCTCGAACATCTTCCCTCACCCCTGGCCACCAGAAGTGTCTCATGACTAGGTGAGTGGTCTTGTCCCTTCCAAAATGCCCCGCTGTAGGGTTGTCGTGCATCTGCTTGAGGACCGTACGTCGAAGCTGGGTGGTGGGTAGGTACAGCGCACCCTTGTAGAAAAGCAGCCCTCTGCGTTCTGCAAAGTCTTTTGCCTGCTCCCTCCCCCCTCTCAGTTCTCTGAAGATGCGGTTGGCAAATTCATCCGCTGCCGTCAGTGCTGTGAGTTCTGCCTCGCTCACCACTGCTGCTCCGCAGGACCATGCCGACGGGGGGAAAATGTGCCTTGGGGCTGGTGGCGCCTCCTCCTCCATGTACTCTGGCTTGCGGGAGAGGGCATCCACCCTGACATTCTGCTCTCCTGGGATGTAGTGTATGGAGAAGTTGAAGTTCGAGAAGAACTCCGCCCACCGTATCTGCCGCTGGTTGAGCACCCTGGCAGTTCTCCAGAACTCCAGGTTCTTGTGGTCTGTGCACACCTGGATGGGGTGCTTGGCGCCCACCAGGAAGTGTCTCCAGTGCTGGAACGCCGCGTGGATCGCAAGAAGTTCCCGATCAAAAACTGTGTAGTTTCGCTCGGGCTGGGTCAACTTCCTGGAGAAGAAGGCACAGGGTCTCCACTCTCTGTTGGCGTCCAGTTGCAACAAAATGGCGCCCACAGCCTTATCAGAAGCATCTGTTTCAATGCGTAGGGGCGCGTCCTGAACCACGTGGAACAGGTTCTGGTCTGAGGCGAACACCCTCTTGAGGCTTTCGAACGCTGCTTGCGCCTCTGGTGTCCACCTGAACTTCTGCTTGCCTCTCAGGCAGTCAGTGATGGGAGCCGTAACTCGAGAGAAGTTCTTGATGAACTTCCTGTAGAAGTTGGCAAAGCCTAGTAGGCGTTGGGCATCTTTGCGCGTCCTGGGGCTGTGCCAGTCCAGGATGGTCTGCACCTTGTCCTTGTCCATTGCCAGCCCCTTGTCTGACAGCTTGTAGCCCAGGAAGTCCACCTCCTTGGTGTGAAACTTGCACTTCTCCAGCTTCACATACAGGTGGTTCTCCTTCAGGCGCTGTAACACCTCCCTGACGTCCTTCACGTGCTGCACTGGGTCGTTGGAGTAAATAAGGATGTCATCCAGAAAGACCAAGCATTTCCTGAAGAGTAGGGACCCCAGGACGTGGTGCATGAAGGCCTGGAAGCATGCTGAGCCCCCTTGCAACCCGAAGGGCATCACCAGATATTCAAAAGAGCCCAGAGGCGTGAACATCGTGGTTTTCCACTCATCGCCTTCCCGGATCCTGATCAAGTTGTACGCCCCCCTCAGGTCTAGCTTGGTGAAAATCTTGCCCCTGCGTGCCGCTGTCAGGAGATCATCCACTCTGGGCATGGGGAAAGCCACTGGCTCTGTCACCGAATTCAGCCGTCTAAAATCCACCACAAGACGGCGCTGTTGCGTGTCTTTCTTGTCCACCCAGAAGACCGGGCTGCCCCCTGCTGCCTTGCTTTCTCTGATGAACCCCCGCTTGAGGTTCTTGTCGATAAAAGCGCGCAGATCCTCCAGTTCCTGGTCTGACATGGCGTACAGCTTGGCTGGGGGTATAGTTGCCCCAGGCACCAGGTTGATCTGGCAGTCAAAAGGCCTGTGTGGGGGCAGGTGGTCGGACTCCGCTTCACTGAAGACCTCCTGCAGGTCCCAGTATGGTTTGGGTATCGCCTCACCCCCTTTGACGTGCATGGTGGCCACCGTGGCTATTGGAGGCCCCTCCCCTGGTTGGTGCTGCATGCAATGTTCCAGGCAAAAGTCCGATCCAAAAGTGATGCATCTCTGATGCCAACTTATGGAGGGGTCGTGGCGCGCCAGCCAGCTCATGCCCAAAACGATTGGGGGGTCTGAGATGGTGGTGACGTTGAATGCCAGTGTCTCTGAGTGCCTTCCAACCGTCATTCTCATGGGGGGGGTTTGATGAGTGATGGCCCCTCCCAGCAGCTCTCTGCCGTCAATGGTTGCCACGTGCAGAGGAAAATCCAGCTGCAGAAGCTGGATCTGGTGCTCTTCTGCAAAGTTCCTCGAGAAGAAGTTCGCTGACGCCCCACTGTCAATTAAGGCGAGGACTGTCAGGGGATAGCCATTAGGGAGCGTGAGCGTCACTTCTAGAACCACTCCTGCTCTGGGAGGGGTGGGCTGGCTCTGCTCCTCTCTGTGCGGGTGGGTGGGCTGGGGCTGTCGTCTGCTGACTGTGCCTGGCTGCCGCCCCTTGTCTCCTGCAGCCAGGCTTTCCCGTTTCCCTGCTGTGGTGCTGCGTCAGTGGGGGAGGGCACAACCGTTCCCGCCTTTCCTTGCCACTCCCTGCGATGTGGGCAGTCTCTGACGAGATGCTGGGGGGAGTTGCAGAGAAAGCAATTCCCACCCCTTCCCTCCTTGCGTCTTGGCGCCGCTGGGGTTTGAAAAGCCCGCGCGCGCGCGCTATCAATCTGCATGGGTTCCTGGTCCTGACTGGCCCCAGGCGTGGCTTGAAAGGGTTGTTGAGGGAGTGGCTTCTCCTGCGACCGTGGGAACCAAGCCCGCTTTGCGCGCGTTGCTTGCTTGTCGCTCCATCTGGATTCCTGCCTCACCCCCACCGCCAGAGCCGCTTTGCTCAGTTGATCCATATTACTGGGCTTTGGACCTCTCGAGAGCTCATCCTTCACCTCCTCATGCAACCCCAAGTAAAACGCCGCTTGCATTGGGGCAGACTCCAGATCCCACCCCAATCGGTGCACCAGCATGGTGAATTTCGCCCAATACGCGCGAACTGTCATATTTCCTTGGCGTAAATTATGAAGGTCCTCCTTAGTCTGGTCCATATGACTATCGGACGAATACGTCGTTTTCAAACCTTCTAGAAAGAGTTTGACATTCTTCATGCAAGGATTCCTTGTTGCAATTAACGGTCTTAGCCACTCCCTGGCCGCCCCTGTAAGGTGCTCCACAATAAACGCTACTCTGTGCTCATCATCAGGGAACTCATCGTGGTGCAGCTCAAGAGCATACACAATCTCAGTCTCAAAGCCCTGAAACTCCTTCGGGTCTCCATTGAACTTGCTTACTAGGGTCCCAGCTCTCCTTCCTGGCAGCACTTGGACTTGGGGTGCCCCTCCCGCCTTGTTTTTCTCTGCATCCAGCTTGTTTTGGAGGTCTACCGCCACCGCCCTTAAATGCTGCTCTTTTTCCTGGAGCTCTCTCACCTGTTCCGCAAGTTGTAGCCGGTCGTCCTGGACCTTCTTAGTCTCCTCTTTAGCTGCCTTCAATTCTCCCTGCGCCTGCAGCGACAGCTGTTGCAGTTCTCGCTGGGCTTGCTCAGCGATCTGCCGCCACTTCTCCGCCTCTGACACGCTCATCCCGGCAACTCCAAAGTAGCCCAAAAATGATTAGGAGGTTGCTGTCACAGTGGCCGGAGTGGACTACTTCAGAGTAACGACGCTACGCAGCTCTGCATTTTATTCTTTTATTGGTGCTGCGTATTTACAGTGCTCAAGTCATTGCTATTTACACGGAGCGATGTTGTCAGTCGGTTTCAGAACCTCCTAATGGCTTTTGGCGCGTCTTTCTCCAACACAAAAGCTTTGGCAGACCCATCCTCTTGCCCCTCCTCTTCCTGCGTAATTCTGGAGTTGGGGGGATGGGTCTTCCCCCCTTACTTGCCCCTTCCTGTCCCACCTGGGACCCTGGCTCCTCTACCTTGCCTGAGCCTCGGACACGACTTCCTGCTTCCCCACTGGAATCGGAACTCTCCCTGCTTTCCCCTTTGCTCGGGGACGAGCTTGAACTCAGGAGGGGAGGGACTTCGCGATATCCCCTGTCCCTCACAGTTGCCTCAGGAGAGTGAGGAAATATTTTGATTTTTTATATATATATTCTGCCCTCAGGCAGAAGATATAGAAGCATGATTAGTTGCACCAGCTTCTATTTGTGGGCTGTTAGGCTGCTGAATAAAAAGATAACAACAGGGCAAGTGATTTTCGGGTGGGGTGGGTTTGAGGGGAATTAAGACTAAGAGAGCTGCCATCTATTGGTGCGAGAGGGAGACTATAAACCTAGTGCTTAGAGCAGGCATCCCCAAACTGCGGCCCTCCAGATGTTTTGGTCTACAGCTCCCATGATCCCTAGCTAACAGGCCCAGTGGTCAGGGATGATGGGAATTGTAGTCCAAAACATCTGGAGGGCCGAAGTTTGGGGATGCCTGGCTTAGAGCAAGTGGCTGGGAAGCATCCCCTAGTGCTTAGAGCGAGTGGCTAAGAAGCATTGCCTAGTGGTTAGAGTGAAGGCCAGTAGAAGAAAATAAAGGTAAAATCCCCAATTCATGGCAAGAGGCCATGAATTGTATTAATACACATATCATTACTCAATAATGATTATAAATTATTTGCGGAAATTCTAGCAAACAGACTGAAATTAATATTGAATATTACATCATGACCAGGCAGGATTCCTTCCGAACAGACATATAAAACACACAACTCCGCAGGATTTGACCCGCTTTTCCACCAAGTCAAACAGCGCCCTCAAGTGGAATTCCTCCTACAGTACACCCCTCCCTTCCTGTGAAATTAAGCCACACCCACAAACCAAATGACATCATCATCAACCAAGCAACTGGAACACCAAGGTGGCCATTATCAGACCAACCACTAGGCTTTTGTTTTATGTAGGCCCCTGACAGGCCCGGGGGGGAACCCACAACAACTTGGGGGCACGGCAAGGGGTTTTTACTTTACCACTTAGCCCAACTACCCCCCCCCAAAAAAAACCCACCAAAAAGCCAAGATTTCCAAGTGGAGGTCAGGGCCTGCCTGGGGGGGAGGGGGTTGGCAGGGCCTTTGATTTATGTAGGCCCCTGCATGGCAAGTGGTTTTTACTTTACCATTTAGCAACACCACACACCCCCCAAATCCACAAGACAACAAAAATAAATACCATCCTTCAAAACCGGTCATGGGGGAGGCAAGCTGAATAGATCATGGATCGGGACACGTGGGGGGAGTCACGGATTAGGCACAACAACATTGTTGGATTGTCAGAATGCATAGATAAAAGACAAATAAGCGTTCTATGGGTTTATTTCGCTTAGTTGCTTACTCTTGAGTAGAAATGCATGTTCACTCCAGAAATAAGCATCTTTGTAAGATGAGCCAAATTGAAGCAGAACAAATTGTTGGAGTGTCAGAATGCATAGGTAGAAGTCAAAAAAGCGTTCTATGGGATTATTTCGCTTAGTTGCTTACTCTTGAGTAGAAATGCATCTGCACTCCAGAAATAAGCACCTTTGTAAAATGAGCCAAATTGAAGCAAAACACATTGTTGGAGTGTCAGAATGCATAGATCGAAGACAAATAAGCGTTCTATGGGTTTATTTCGCTTAGTTGCTTACTCTTGAGTAGAAATGCATATGCACTCCAGAAATAAGCACCTTTGTAAAATGAGTCAAATTGAAGAAAAACACATTATTGGAGTGTCAGAATGCATAGATAGAAGACAAATAAGCGTTCTATGGGTTTATTTTGCTTAGTTGCTTACTCTTGAGTAGAAATGCATCTGCACTCCAGAAATAAGCGCCTTCATAAAATGAGCCAAATTGAAGCAGAACACATTGTTGGAGTGTCAGAATGCATAGATAAAAGACAAATAAGCGTTCTATGGGTTTTTTCGCTTAGTTGCTTACTCTTGAGTAGAAATGCATATGCACTCCATAAATAAGCACCTTTGTAAAATGAGCCAAATTGAAGCAGAACACTTTGTTGGAGTGTCAGAATGCATAGATAGAAGGCAAATAAGCATTCTATGGGTTTTTTCGCTTAGTTGCTTACTCTTGAGTAGAAATGCATATGCACTCCATAAATAAGCACCTTTGTAAAATGAGCCAAATTGAAGCAGAACACTTTGTTGGAGTGTCAGAATGCATAGATAGAAGGCAAATAAGCGTTCTATGGCTTTATTTCGCTTAGTTGCTTACTCTTGAGTAGAAATGCATATGCACTCCAGAAATAAGCATCAATCTATTAGATGCTTGGAGACATAAAAACCCCATCAAAAAAGAATTTACGCATATCTCAGCTAGACACCAAAGTGCAAGCAGAATAGATATGATTTGGATACCAAAGGAATTATTATTAAGAATTCAAAAAGTAGAAATTAATCCCAAAACATTATCAGATCACAATGCAATGAGCTTAACATTAAAGGAAGAACAAAAGGAAAGAAATTGGAGGCTAAATATCTTTATGTTGAAAAAAACAAATATAAAACAAGAAGCAGTTAAAAAACTGAAAGAATATTTCAAACTAAATAACAATGGTGAGGTAGATATAAATACAATGTGGGACGCGGGGAAAGCCTTTATGCGTGGATATTTTATAGAACAAGCAGCTAGAATTAAGAAGGCTGAGGAGTTAAAGAAAGAAAATCTATTACAAGAAATAAAGAAAAAAGAAAGATCCCTTTATAAAAAGTATGATAGGAATATTGAGCATGAATTAAGAATATTGAGAACAGAATTTGAAAAGACAATTGATCAAGAGATGGAACGAAAATTAAAATTTTGGAAATATAAATATTTCGAGTGGGTAAATAAACCAAGTAAATTATTGATCTGGCAGATTAAAAAGAGGGAAAATGAAAAAATAATAAGTAGAATTAAATCAGGGAAAAAAATTTTTGATAAGACGGAGGAAATCAGGAAAGTATTCTATAATTTTTTTGAATCTCTGTACCAAAAAGAAGAGGCAGGTAGCCAAGAGATTGAAGAATATTTTTAAAAATATCAGCTTCCAAAGATCCCATCAGAAAAAAATGACATTTTTAAATAAAGAAATTACATTAATGGAAATAACAGAAGCAATAAAATCTATGAAAAATGGGAGGACTCCAGGTCCAGACGGGCTACCTGCAGAATATTATAAGGAACTCCAGGAAATAATATTAACCCCACTCAGGGATGTTATGAACAACATATTTATAAGGGGGAGGATCCCCAAATCATGGACAGAAGCACAGATCACATTAATACCTAAAACACAAACAGACACAGACTTACCATCTAATTACAGACCAATCTCTCTTCTAAATTCGTATTATAAGATATTCGCAAAAAATTTGGCAGGTAGATTAAATAAAATTCTGGAAGAATTAGTACACAAAGATCAAGCTGGATTCGTAAAGGGTAGATTTGCAAAGGACAATATTAGAAACATTGTAAATATTTTGGAATGCCTTGAAAACAGAAGAGATAAACAGGCAGCCATTCTATCAATCGATGCCGAGAAGGCTTTCGATAGAGTATCTTGGGCATTCATGATAAAAACAATAGAAAATTTAAATTTGGGAGAACGAATGGAGAAAGCAATAAAAGCAATTTATAAAACCCAAGGAGCCAAGATATTAATAAACGGAAGATCAACCAATAAAATAAATATCGAAAGAGGCACAAGGCAAGGCTGCCCCTTGTCGCCTATTCTTTTTATATTAACATTAGAGATTCTATTAAAAAATATAAGGCAAGAAGAAACTATTAAGGGCATAGTAATTGGCAATAAAAAATTTAAAGTAAAGGCTTATGCAGATGACATAATTATAACCACCGAAGATCCACTCCAAAGTATACCCTCTGCAATTAAGAAAATAAATGAATTTGGCAGATTAGCGGGATTAAAAATAAATTATGAGAAAACCAAAATGTTGGTGAAAAATTTGGAAATTAAAGAAAAACAGATACTCCAAGAAAAAACGGGCCTAAAAATTGATAAAAGATTGAAATATTTGGGCATCCAAACAACAATAAAAGGAATAGATCTTGTACAGGAAAATTATAGAGTAATGTGGAAAAAGATAAAAGCAAATATGGAAGAATGGAGAAAATTGAAATTATCGTTAATGGGTCGAATCTCTCTAATCAAAATGTGTGTTGTCTCTAAAATGAATTATTTATTTCAAAATTTACCAATTTTGGGGAAGGACAAAATCTTTGAGGAATGGAAAAAGGATATTATGAAATTTATTTGGGAAGGGAAAAGACCAAGGGTGAGATACACAATCATGATAGACCATAGAGATAGGGGAGGCTTTGGTCTCCCAGAACTTGAAATATATCACGATGCGGCTGCGATTGCATGGATTAAAGAATGGGTGGAACTCAAAAATACGGACCTTTTAGATCTGGAGGGCCAAGGGCTAGCCTTTGGCTGGCACCGTTATTTAATGAAAGATAAAATAGAAAAAAAGAACGTCTTTATGTTCAACCTAATTAGGAAATCTTTGCATCTAGTATGGCAGAAATATAAAAGGTTTTTCGAGCCAAAGACTCCATGGTGGCTTTCACCATTAGAACTAGTCGCCGTAAAAAGAACTAATATGGACAACAACTGGCCCACATATAGATTATTATTGGAAGAAAAAGAGGGAACCTTAAAACTAAAAGAATATGCAGAAATAAAACACCTACTGACCACCTGGTTACAATATTTTGAAATTAACCAAAGACTACAAATTGATAAAAAATTGGGGTTTGACGGTGAAATGTCAAAATTTGAGGAAATATTATTAGTGAAAAAGACCAAATTAATAAAAAATTTATATCAGATAATCCTAAAATGGAAAACAGAGGAAGAAATGACGAAGGAATACATGATTAAGTGGGGTCAAGACCTGGGGAAAGCTATCCCAGTGCAGAAATGGGAAAACCTGTGGAAGAAAGATTCAAATTTTACACCAAATTACGACCTAAAGGAAAACATCTTAAAGATGCAGAATAGATGGTACTTGACCCCACTAAAAATGACCAAAATGTACCCAGGGGTTAACAACCTGTGTTGGAGGTGTGGAAAGGAGGTTGGAACATTTATCCACATGTGGTGGAATTGTAGTGTAATTAAGGAATTTTGGGAAATGCTATATAAGGAATTAAAAAAAATGCTAAAATATTCCTTTAAGAAAAGTCCCGAAATGTTCCTCCTTGGAATGATGCCTGAGGACATACAAACAAATGATAGGTGTGCGATAGGATAGCTATGCGACAGCAGCCGCCAGATTATTAGTCGCAAAAAATTGGAAAACCCCGGAAATCCGGAGCAAAGAAGATTGGCAAATAAAATTATTTAATTATTATAATTTAGCAAAACATTATGAAGAAACTAGAGGAAAGAATTCAGAAGATATAAAAAAAATTGGGCACCCTTTTTTAACTATATTAAGGAAAAACTGATGATCTGAGTTACAGTCAGCTCCAGGTCTTGTTTTTGCTGACTGTATAGAGCTTCTCCATCTTTGGCTGCAGAGAATATAATCAATCTGATTTCGATGCTGCCCATTTGGTGATATCCATGTGTAGAGTCGTCTCTTGTGTTGTTGGAAGAGAGTGTTTGTGATAACCAGCTTGTTCTCTTGACAGAACTCTATTAGCCTTTGCCCTGCTTCATTTTGAACTCCCAGGCCAAACTTGCCAGTTGTTCCTTTTATCTCTTGATTCCCTACTTTAGCATTCCAATCCCCTGTAATGAGAAGAACATCCTTCTTTGGTGTCATTTCTAGAAGGTGTTGTAGGTCTTCATAGAATTGGTCAATTTCACTTTCTTTAGCACCGGTAGTTGGTGCATAAACTTGGATTACTGTGATGTTAAAAGGTCTGCCTTGGATGTAACTGTAACTCAGATCATCAGCTTCTTATAGCAAAATTCCAGCTTAAACTGAAGAAAGTAGGAAAAACCACTGGGCCAGTAAGATACAGTAAGATACAATCTGAATCAAATCCCTTATGAATACACAGTGGAAGTGAGGAACAGGTTTAAGGATTTAGATTTGGTGGACAGAGTGCCTGAAGAACTATGGATGGAGGCTCGTAACATTATACAGGAGGCAGCAACGAAAACCATCCCAAGGAAACGGAAATGCAAGAAAGCAAAATGGCTGTCCAACGAGGCCTTACAAATAGCGGAGGAGAGGAGGCAAGCAAAATGCAAGGGAGATAGGGAAAGATACAGGAAACTGAATGCAGATTTCCAAAAAACAGCAAGGAGAGACAAGAGGGTCTTCTTAAATGAGCAATGCAAAGAAATAGAGGAAAACAATAGAATGGGGAAAACCAGAGATCTGTTCAAGAAAATTGGAGATATGAAAGGAACATTTCGTACAAAGATTACCATAATCAAGGACAAAAGTGGAATGGACCTAACAGAAGCAGAAGACATCAAGAAGAGGTGGCAAGAATACACAGAGGAATTATACCAGAAAGATATGGAGGTCTCGTACACCCCAGGTAGTGTGGTTGCTGACCTTGAGCCAGCCATCTTGGAGAGTGAAGTCAAATGGGCCTTAGAAAGCACTGCTAATAACAAGGCCAGTGGAAGTGATGATATTCCAGCTGAACTATTTAAAATTTTAAAAGATGATGCTGTTAAGGTGCTACACCCAATATGCCAGCAAGTTTGGAAAACTCAGCAATGGCCAGAGGATTGGAGAAGATCAGTCTACATCCCAATTCCAAAGAAGGGCAGTGCCAAAGAATGCTCCAACTACCGCAAAATTGCGCTCGTTTCACACGCTAGCAAGGTTATGCTTAAAATTCTACAAGGCAGGCTTAGGCAGTATGTGGACCGAGAACTCCCAGAAGTGCAAGCTGGATTTCGAAAGGGCAGAGGAACCAGAGACCAAATAGCAAACATGCGCTGGATTATGGAGAAAGCTAGAGAGTTCCAGAAAAACGTCTACTTCTGCTTCATTGACTATGCAAAAGCCTTTGACTGTGTCGACCACAGCAAACTATGGCAAGTTCTTAAAGAAATGGGAGTGCCTGATCACCTCATCTGTCTCCTGAGAAATCTCTATGTGGGACAAGAAGCTACAGTTAGAACTGGATATGGAACAACTGAGTGGTTCAAAATTGGGAAAGGAGTACGACAAGGTTGTATATTGTCTCCCTGCTTATTTAACTTATATGCAGAATTCATCATGCGAAAGGCTGGACTAGATGAATCCGAAGCCGGAATTAAGATTGCCGGAAGAAATATCAACAACCTCAGATATGCAGATGACACAACCTTGATGGCAGAAAGCGAGGAGGAATTAAAGAACCTTTTAATGAGGGTGAAAGAGGAGAGCGCAAAATATGGTCTGAAGCTCAACATCAAAAAAACCAAGATCATGGCCACTGGTCCCATCACCTCCTGGCAAATAGAAGGGGAAGAAATGGAGGCAGTGAGAGATTTTACTTTCTTGGGCTCCTTGATCACTGCAGATGGTGACAGCAGTCACGAAATTAAAAGACGCCTGCTTCTTGGGAGAAAAGCAATGACAAACCTAGACAGCATCTTAAAAAGCAGAGACATCACCTTGCCGACAAAGGTCCGTATAGTTAAAGCTATGGTTTTCCCAGTAGTGATGTATGGAAGTGAGAGCTGGACCATAAAGAAGGCTGATCGCCGAAGAATTGATGCTTTTGAATTATGGTGCTGGAGGAGACTCTTGAGAGTCCCATGGACTGCAAGAAGATCAAACCTATCCATTCTTAAGGAAATCAGCCCTGAGTGCTCCCTGGAAGGACAGATCGTGAAGCTGAGGCTCCAATACTTTGGCCACCTCATGAGAAGAGAAGAATCCTTGGAAAAGACCCTGATGTTGGGAAAGATTGAGGGCACTAGGAGAAGGGGACGACAGAGGACAAGATGGTTGGACAGTGTTCTCGAAGCTACGAACATGAGTTTGACCAAATTGCGGGAGGCAGTGCAAGACAGGAGTGCCTGGCGTGCTATGGTCCATGGGGTCACGAAGAGTCGGACACGACTAAACGACTAAACAACAACAAGGAAAAACTGGAAAAACCAAATATAAACTTAGACGTCTAACAACTCTGTTATGAACAATTCACTAAAATGATATATAACTTTGTTAATACAGCATGTATAAATTACTTACCTTTTTCAATTCAATGAATTTTGGTATGTTAAGACCTTATGGTACAAAAGGATAAGCTTGAAACAGGGGGAGAAATATGGGGGGAGGGATAAGGGCGGGGAGGGATAAGGGTGGAGAGGGGAAAAAGGGATAAAGAAGACTCAATAACCAAATGTGATATATGTTTTTATTGATATTACTGGTTTGTATTGTTTTTCTTAACTTTTTCTTTTGACATTAATAAAGTTTTTTTTTTTAAAGGAGTGTCAGAATGCAGAGATAGAAGGCAAATAAGCGTTCTATGGCTTTATTTCGCTTAGTTGCTTACTCTTGAGTAGAACTGCATGTTCACTCCAGAAATAAGCACCTTTGTAAAATGAGCCAAATTGAAGCAGAACACATTGTTGGAGTGTCAGAATGCATAGATAGAAGGCAAATAAGGGTTCTATGGCTTTATTTCGCTTAGTTGCTTACTCTTGAGTAGAAATGCATATTCACTCCAGAAATAAGCACCTTTGTAAAATGAGCCAAATTGAAGCAGAACACATTGTTGGAGTGTCAGAATGCATAGATAGAAGGCAAATAAGCGTTCTATGGCTTTATTTCGCTTAGTTGCTTACTCTTTAGTAGAAATGCATATTCACTCCAGAAATAAGCACCTTTGTAAAATGAGCCAAATTGAAGCAGAACACATTGTTGGAGTGTCAGAATGCATAGATAGAAGGCAAATATGCGTTCTATGGCTTTATTTCGCATGCTTGCTTACTCTTGAGTAGAAATGCATCTGCACTCCAGAAATAAGCACCTTTGTAAAATGAGCCAAATTGAAGCAGAACACATTGTTGGAGTGTCAGAATGCATAGATAGAAGGCAAATAAGCGTTCTATGGCTTTCTTTCGCTTAGTTGCTTACTCTTGAGTAGAACTGCATGTTCACACCAGAAATAAGCACCTTTGTAAAATGAGCCAAATTGAAGCAGAACACATTGTTGGAGTGTCAGAATGCATAGATAGAAGACAAATAAGCGTTCTATGGGTTTATTTCGCTTAGTTGCTTACTCTTTAGTAGAAATGCATATGCACTCCAGAAATAAGCACCTTTGTAAAAAAAAAAAAAAGCCAAATTGAAGCAGAACACATTGTTGGAGTGTCAGAATGCATAGATAGAAGACAAATAAGCGTTCTATGGGTTTATTTCGCTTAGTTGCTTACTCTTGAGTAGAAATGCATATGCATTCCAGAAATAGTCACCTTCGTAAAATGAGCCAAATTGAAGCAAAACACATTGTTGGAGTGTCAGAATGCATAGATAGAAGGCAAATAAGCGTTCTATGGCTTTCTTTCGCTTAGTTGCTTACTCTTGAGTAGAAATGCATATGCACTCCAGAAATAGTCACCTTCGTAAAATGAGCCAAATTGAAGCAAAACACATTGTTGGAGTGTCAGAATGCATAGATAGAAGGCAAATAAGCGTTTTATGGGTTTATTTCGCTTAGTTGCTTACTCTTGAGTAGAAATGCATATGAGATACAGAAATAAGCACCTTTGTAAAATGAGCCAAATTGAAGCAAAACACATTGTTGGAGTGTCAGAATGCATAGATAAAAGACAAATAAGCGTTCTTAAGCGTTCTATGGGTTTATTTCGCTTAGTTGCTTACTCTTGAGTAGAAATGCATATGAGATACAGAAATAAGCACCTTTGTAAAATGAGCCAAATTGAAGCAGAACACATTGTTGGAGTGTCAGAATGCATAGATAGAAGACAAATAAGCGTTCTATGGGTTTATTTCGCTTAGTTGCTTACTCTTTAGTAGAAATGCATATGCACTCCAGAAATAAGCACCTTTGTAAAAAAAAAAGCCAAATTGAAGCAGAACACATTGTTGGAGTGTCAGAATGCATAGATAGAAGGCAAATAAGCGTTCTATGGCTTTATTTCGCTTAGTTGCTTACTCTTGAGTAGAACTGCATGTTCACTCCAGAAATGAGCACCTTTGTAAAATGAGCCAAATTGAAGCAGAACACATTGTTGGAGTGTCAGAATGCATAGATAGAAGGCAAATAAGCGTTCTATGGCTTTATTTCGCTTAGTTGCTTACTCTTGAGTAGAAATGCATATTCACTCCAGAAATAAGCACCTTTGTAAAATGAGCCAAATTGAAGTAGAGCACATTGTTGGAGTGTCAGAATGCATAGATAGAAGGCAAATATGCGTTCTATGGCTTTATTTCGCATGCTTGCTTACTCTTGAGTAGAAATGCATCTGCACTCCAGAAATAAGCACCTTTGTAAAATGAGCCAAATTGAAGCAGAACACATTGTTGGAGTGTCAGAATGCATAGATAAAAGACAAATAAGCGTTCTATGGGTTTATTTCGCTTAGTTGCTTACTCTTGAGTAGAAATGCATATACACTCCAGAAATAAGCACCTTTGTAAAATGAGCCAAATTGAAGCAAAACACATTGTTGGAGTGTCAGAATGCATAGATAGAAGACAAATATGCGTTCTATGCCTTTATTTCGCTTAGTTGCTTACTCTTGAGTAGAAATGCATATGAGATACAGAAATAAGCACCTTTGTAAAATGAGCCAAATTGAAGCAAAACACATTGTTGGAGTGTCAGAATGCATAGATAAAAGACAAATAAGCGTTCTTAAGCGTTCTGTGGGTTTATTTCGCTTAGTTGCTTACTCTTGAGTAGAAATGCATATGAGATCCAGAAATAAGCACCTTTGTAAAATGAGCCAAATTGAAGCAGAACACATTGTTGGAGTGTCAGAATGCATAGATAGAAGACAAATAAGCGTTCTATGGGTTTATTTCGCTTAGTTGCTTACTCTTTAGTAGAAATGCATATTCACTCCAGAAATAAGCACGTTTGTAAAAAAAAAAAAAAAGCCAAATTGAAGCAGAACACATTATTGGAGTGTCAGAATGCATAGATAGAAGGCAAATAAGCGTTCTATGGCTTTATTTCTCTTAGTTGCTTACTCTTGAGTAGAACTGCATGTTCACTCCAGAAATGATCACCTTTGTAAAATGAGCCCAATTGAAGCAGAACACATTGTTGGAGTGTCAGAATGCATAGATAGAAGGCAAATAAGCGTTCTATGGCTTTTTTTCGCTTAGTTGCTTACTCTTGAGTAGAACTGCATCTTCACTCCAGAAATAAGCACCTTTGTAAAATGAGCCGAATTGAAGCAGAACACATTGTTGGAGTGTCAGAATGCATAGATAGAAGGCAAATAAACGTTCTATGGCTTTATTTCGCTTAGTTGCTTACTCTTGAGTAGAAATGCATATTCACTCCAGAAATAAGCACCTTTGTAAAATGAGCCAAATTGAAGCAGAACACATTGTTGGAGTATCAGAATGCATAGATAGAAGGCAAATATGCGTTCTATGGCTTTATTTCGCTTAGTTGCTTACTCTTGAGTAGAAATGCATCTGCACTCCAGAAATAAGCACCTTTATAAAAAAAAGCCAAATTGAAGCAGAACACATTGTTGGAGTATCAGAATGCATAGATAGAAGGCAAATAAGCGTTCTATGGGTTTATTTCGCGTAGTTGCTTACTCTTGAGTAGAACTGCATGTTCACTCCAGAAATAAGCACCTTTGTAAAATGAGCCAAATTGAAGCAGAACACATTGTTGGAGTGTCAGAATGCATAGATAGAAGGCAAAAAAGCGTTCTATAGGTTTATTTCGCTTAGTTGCTTACTCTTGAGTAGAACTGCATGTTCACTCCAGAAATGAGCGCCTTTGTAAAATGAGCCAAATTGAAGCAGAACACATTGTTGGAGTGTCAGAATGCATAGATAGAAGACAAATAAGCGTTCTATGGGTTTATTTCGCTTAGTTGCTTACTCTTTAGTAGAAATGCATATGCACTCCAGAAATAAGCACCTTTGTAAAAAAAAAAAGCCAAATTGAAGCAGAACACATTGTTGGAGTGTCAGAATGCATAGATAGAAGACAAATAAGCGTTCTATGGGTTTATTTCGCTTAGTTGCTTACTCTTGAGTAGAAATGCATATGCACTCCAGAAATAGTCACCTTCGTAAAATGAGCCAAATTGAAGCAAAACACATTGTTGGAGTGTCAGAATGCATAGATAGAAGGCAAATAAGCGTTCTATGGCTTTCTTTCGCTTAGTTGCTTACTCTTGAGTAGAACTGCATGTTCACTCCAGAAATAAGCACCTTTGTAAAATGAGCCAAATTGAAGCAGAACACATTGTTGGAGTGTCAGAATGCATAGATAGAAGACAAATAAGCGTTCTATGGGTTTATTTCGCTTAGTTGCTTACTCTTTAGTAGAAATGCATATGCACTCCAGAAATAAGCACCTTTGTAAAAAAAAAAAGCCAAATTGAAGCAGAACACATTGTTGGAGTGTCAGAATGCATAGATAGAAGACAAATAAGCGTTCTATGGGTTTATTTCGCTTAGTTGCTTACTCTTGAGTAGAAATGCATATGCACTCCAGAAATAGTCACCTTCGTAAAATGAGCCAAATTGAAGCAAAACACATTGTTGGAGTGTCAGAATGCATAGATAGAAGGCAAATAAGCGTTTTATGGGTTTATTTCGCTTAGTTGCTTACTCTTGAGTAGAAATGCATATGAGATACAGAAATAAGCACCTTTGTAAAATGAGCCAAATTGAAGCAAAACACATTGTTGGAGTGTCAGAATGCATAGATAAAAGACAAATAAGCGTTCTTAAGCGTTCTATGGGTTTATTTCGCTTAGTTGCTTACTCTTGAGTAGAAATGCATATGAGATACAGAAATAAGCACCTTTGTAAAATGAGCCAAATTGAAGCAGAACACATTGTTGGAGTGTCAGAATGCATAGATAGAAGACAAATATGCGTTCTATGCCTTTATTTCGCTTAGTTGCTTACTCTTGAGTAGAAATGCATATGAGATCCAGAAATAAGCACCTTTGTAAAATGAGCCAAATTGAAGCAGAACACATTGTTGGAGTGTCAGAATGCATAGATAGAAGACAAATAAGCGTTCTATGGGTTTATTTCGCTTAGTTGCTTACTCTTGAGTAGAAATGCATATGCACTCCAGAAATAGTCACCTTCGTAAAATGAGCCAAATTGAAGCAAAACACATTGTTGGAGTGTCAGAATGCATAGATAGAAGGCAAATAAGCGTTTTATGGGTTTATTTCGCTTAGTTGCTTACTCTTGAGTAGAAATGCATATAAGATACAGAAATAAGCACCTTTGTAAAATGAGCCAAATTGAAGCAAAACACATTGTTGGAGTGTCAGAATGCATAGATAAAAGACAAATAAGCGTTCTTAAGCGTTCTATGGGTTTATTTCGCTTAGTTGCTTACTCTTGAGTAGAAATGCATATGAGATACAGAAATAAGCACCTTTGTAAAATGAGCCAAATTGAAGCAGAACACATTGTTGGAGTGTCAGAATGCATAGATAGAAGGCAAATAAGCGTTCTATGGCTTTATTTCTCTTAGTTGCTTACTCTTGAGTAGAACTGCATGTTCACTCCAGAAATGATCACCTTTGTAAAATGAGCCCAATTGAAGCAGAACACATTGTTGGAGTGTCAGAATGCATAGATAGAAGGCAAATAAGCGTTCTGTGGCTTTTTTTCGCTTAGTTGCTTACTCTTGAGTAGAACTGCATCTTCACTCCAGAAATAAGCACCTTTGTAAAATGAGCCGAATTGAAGCAGAACACATTGTTGGAGTGTCAGAATGCATAGATAGAAGGCAAATAAACGTTCTATGGCTTTATTTCGCTTAGTTGCTTACTCTTGAGTAGAAATGCATATTCACTCCAGAAATAAGCACCTTTGTAAAATGAGCCAAATTGAAGCAGAACACATTGTTGGAGTATCAGAATGCATAGATAGAAGGCAAATATGCGTTCTATGGCTTTATTTCGCTTAGTTGCTTACTCTTGAGTAGAAATGCATCTGCACTCCAGAAATAAGCACCTTTATAAAAAAAAGCCAAATTGAAGCAGAACACATTGTTGGAGTATCAGAATGCATAGATAGAAGGCAAATAAGCGTTCTATGGGTTTATTTCGCGTAGTTGCTTACTCTTGAGTAGAACTGCATGTTCACTCCAGAAATAAGCACCTTTGTAAAATGAGCCAAATTGAAGCAGAACACATTGTTGGAGTGTCAGAATGCATAGATAGAAGGCAAAAAAGCGTTCTATGGGTTTATTTCGCTTAGTTGCTTACTCTTTAGTAGAAATGCATATTCACTCCAGAAATAAGCACCTTTGTAAAAAAAAAAAAAAGCCAAATTGAAGCAGAACACATTGTTGGAGTGTCAGAATGCATAGATAGAAGACAAATAAGCGTTCTATGGGTTTATTTCGCTTAGTTGCTTACTCTTTAGTAGAAATGCATATTCACTCCAGAAATAAGCACCTTTGTAAAAAAAGCCAAATTGAAGCAATACACATTGTTGGAGTGTCAGAATGCATAGATAAAAGACAAATAAGCGTTCTATGGGTTTATTTCGCTTAGTTGCTTACTCTTGAGTAGAAATGCATATGCACTCCAGAAATAGTCACCTTCGTAAAATGAGCCAAATTGAAGCAAAACACATTGTTGGAGTGTCAGAATGCATAGATAGAAGGCAAATAAGCGTTTTATGGGTTTATTTCGCTTAGTTGCTTACTCTTGAGTAGAAATGCATATGCACTCCAGAAATACGCACCTTTGTGAAATGAGCCAAATTGAAGAAGAACACATTGTTGGAGTGTCAGAATGCATAGATAGAAGGCAAATAAGCGTTCTATGGCTTTATTTCTCTTAGTTGCTTACTCTTGAGTAGAACTGCATGTTCACTCCAGAAATGATCACCTTTGTAAAATGAGCCCAATTGAAGCAGAACACATTGTTGGAGTGTCAGAATGCATAGATAGAAGGCAAATAAGCGTTCTATGGCTTTTTTTCGCTCAGTTGCTTACTCTTGAGTAGAACTGCATGTTCACTCCAGAAATAAGCACCTTTGTAAAATGAGCCGAATTGAAGCAGAACACATTGTTGGAGTGTCAGAATGCATAGATAGAAGGCAAATAAACGTTCTATGGCTTTATTTCGCTTAGTTGCTTACTCTTGAGTAGAAATGCATATTCACTGCCGAAAAAAAAAGCACCTTTGTAAAATGAGCCAAATTGAAGCAGAACAAATAGTTATTTCGCTTAGTTGCTTACTCTTTAGTAGAAATGCATATGCACTCCAGAAATAAGCACCTTTGTAAAAAAAAAAAAGCCAAATTGAAGCAGAACACATTGTTGGAGTGTCAGAATGCATAGATAGAAGACAAATAAGCGTTCTATGGGTTTATTTCGCTTAGTTGCTTACTCTTGAGTAGAAATGCATATGCACTCCAGAAATAGTCACCTTCGTAAAATGAGCCAAATTGAAGCAAAACACATTGTTGGAGTGTCAGAATGCATAGATAGAAGGCAAATAAGCGTTTTATGGGTTTATTTCGCTTAGTTGCTTACTCTTGAGTAGAAATGCATATGAGATACAGAAATAAGCACCTTTGTAAAATGAGCCAAATTGAAGCAAAACACATTGTTGGAGTGTCAGAATGCATAGATAAAAGACAAATAAGCGTTCTTAAGCGTTCTATGGGTTTATTTCGCTTAGTTGCTTACTCTTGAGTAGAAATGCATATGAGATACAGAAATGAGCACCTTTGTAAAATGAGCCAAATTGAAGCAGAACACATTGTTGGAGTGTCAGAATGCATAGATAGAAGACAAATAAGCGTTCTATGGGTTTATTTCGCTTAGTTGCTTACTCTTTAGTAGAAATGCATATGCACTCCAGAAATAAGCACCTTTGTAAAAAAAAAAGCCAAATTGAAGCAGAACACATTGTTGGAGTGTCAGAATGCATAGATAGAAGGCAAATAAGCGTTCTATGGCTTTATTTCGCTTAGTTGCTTACTCTTGAGTAGAACTGCATGTTCACTCCAGAAATGAGCACCTTTGTAAAATGAGCCAAATTGAAGCAGAACACATTGTTGGAGTGTCATAATGCATAGATAGAAGGCAAATAAGCGTTCTATGGCTTTATTTCGCTTAGTTGCTTACTCTTGAGTAGAAATGCATATTCACTCCAGAAATAAGCACCTTTGTAAAATGAGCCAAATTGAAGCAGAGCACATTGTTGGAGTGTCAGAATGCATAGATAGAAGGCAAATATGCGTTCTATGGCTTTATTTCGCATGCTTGCTTACTCTTGAGTAGAAATGCATCTGCACTCTAGAAATAAGCACCTTTGTAAAATGAGCCAAATTGAAGCAGAACACATTGTTGGAGTGTCAGAATGCATAGATAAAAGACAAATAAGCGTTCTATGGGTTTATTTCGCTTAGTTGCTTACTCTTGAGTAGAAATGCATATACACTCCAGAAATAAGCACCTTTGTAAAATGAGCCAAATTGAAGCAAAACACATTGTTGGAGTGTCAGAATGCATAGATCGAAGACAAATATGCGTTCTATGCCTTTATTTCGCTTAGTTGCTTACTCTTGAGTAGAAATGCATATGAGTTACAGAAATAAGCACCTTTGTAAAATGAGCCAAATTGAAGCAAAACACATTGTTGGAGTGTCAGAATGCATAGATAAAAGACAAATAAGCGTTCTTAAGCGTTCTGTGGGTTTATTTCGCTTAGTTGCTTACTCTTGAGTAGAAATGCATATGAGATCCAGAAATAAGCACCTTTGTAAAATGAGCCAAATTGAAGCAGAACACATTGTTGGAGTGTCAGAATGCATAGATAGAAGACAAATAAGCGTTCTATGGGTTTATTTCGCTTAGTTGCTTACTCTTTAGTAGAAATGCATATTCACTCCAGAAATAAGCACCTTTGTAAAAAAAAAAAAAAGCCAAATTGAAGCAGAACACATTGTTGGAGTGTCAGAATGCATAGATAGAAGACAAATAAGCGTTCTATGGGTTTATTTCGCTTAGTTGCTTACCCTTTAGCAGAAATGCATATTCACTCCAGAAATAAGCACCTTTGTAAAAAAAGCCAAATTGAAGCAAAACACATTGTTGGAGTGTCAGAATGCATAGATAAAAGACAAATAAGCGTTCTATGGGTTTATTTCGCTTAGTTGCTTACTCTTGAGTAGAAATGCATATGCACTCCAGAAATAGTCACCTTCGTAAAATGAGCCAAATTGAAGCAAAACACATTGTTGGAGTGTCAGAATGCATAGATAAAAGACAAATAAGCGTTCTTAAGCGTTCTATGGGTTTATTTCGCTTAGTTGCTTACTCTTGAGTAGAAATGCATATGAGATACAGAAATAAGCACCTTTGTAAAATGAGCCAAATTGAAGCAGAACACATTGTTGGAGTGTCAGAATGCATAGATAGAAGACAAATAAGCGTTCTATGGGTTTATTTCGCTTAGTTGCTTACTCTTTAGTAGAAATGCATATGCACTCCAGAAATAAGCACCTTTGTAAAAAAAAAAGCCAAATTGAAGCAGAACACATTGTTGGAGTGTCAGAATGCATAGATAGAAGGCAAATAAGCGTTCTATGGCTTTATTTCGCTTAGTTGCTTACTCTTGAGTAGAACTGCATGTTCACTCCAGAAATGAGCACCTTTGTAAAATGAGCCAAATTGAAGCAGAACACATTGTTGGAGTGTCATAATGCATAGATAGAAGGCAAATAAGCGTTCTATGGCTTTATTTCGCTTAGTTGCTTACTCTTGAGTAGAAATGCATATTCACTCCAGAAATAAGCACCTTTGTAAAATGAGCCAAATTGAAGCAGAGCACATTGTTGGAGTGTCAGAATGCATAGATAGAAGGCAAATATGCGTTCTATGGCTTTATTTCGCATGCTTGCTTACTCTTGAGTAGAAATGCATCTGCACTCTAGAAATAAGCACCTTTGTAAAATGAGCCAAATTGAAGCAGAACACATTGTTGGAGTGTCAGAATGCATAGATAAAAGACAAATAAGCGTTCTATGGGTTTATTTCGCTTAGTTGCTTACTCTTGAGTAGAAATGCATATACACTCCAGAAATAAGCACCTTTGTAAAATGAGCCAAATTGAAGCAAAACACATTGTTGGAGTGTCAGAATGCATAGATAGAAGACAAATATGCGTTCTATGCCTTTATTTCGCTTAGTTGCTTACTCTTGAGTAGAAATGCATATGAGTTACAGAAATAAGCACCTTTGTAAAATGAGCCAAATTGAAGCAAAACACATTGTTGGAGTGTCAGAATGCATAGATAAAAGACAAATAAGCGTTCTTAAGCGTTCTGTGGGTTTATTTCGCTTAGTTGCTTACTCTTGAGTAGAAATGCATATGAGATCCAGAAATAAGCACCTTTGTAAAATGAGCCAAATTGAAGCAGAACACATTGTTGGAGTGTCAGAATGCATAGATAGAAGACAAATAAGCGTTCTATGGGTTTATTTCGCTTAGTTGCTTACTCTTTAGTAGAAATGCATATTCACTCCAGAAATAAGCACCTTTGTAAAAAAAAAAAAAGCCAAATTGAAGCAGAACACATTGTTGGAGTGTCAGAATGCATAGATAGAAGACAAATAAGCGTTCTATGGGTTTATTTCGCTTAGTTGCTTACCCTTTAGCAGAAATGCATATTCACTCCAGAAATAAGCACCTTTGTAAAAAAAGCCAAATTGAAGCAAAACACATTGTTGGAGTGTCAGAATGCATAGATAAAAGACAAATAAGCGTTCTATGGGTTTATTTCGCTTAGTTGCTTACTCTTGAGTAGAAATGCATATGCACTCCAGAAATAGTCACCTTCGTAAAATGAGCCAAATTGAAGAAGAACACATTGTTGGAGTGTCAGAATGCATAGATAGAAGGCAAATAAGCGTTCTATGGCTTTATTTCTCTTAGTTGCTTACTCTTGAGTAGAACTGCATGTTCACTCCAGAAATAATCACCTTTGTAAAATGAGCCCAATTGAAGCAGAACACATTGTTGGAGTGTCAGAATGCATAGATAGAAGGCAAATAAGCGTTCTATGGCTTTTTTTCGCTCATTTGCTTACTCTTGAGTAGAACTGCATGTTCACTCCAGAAATAAGCACCTTTGTAAAATGAGCCAAATTGAAGCAAAACACATTGTTGGAGTGTCAGAATGCATAGATAGAAGGCAAATAAGCGTTTTATGGGTTTATTTCGCTTAGTTGCCTACTCTTGAGTAGAAATGCATATGCACTCCAGAAATACGCACCTTTGTGAAATGAGCCAAATTGAAGAAGAACACATTGTTGGAGTGTCAGAATGCATAGATAGAAGGCAAATAAACGTTCTATGGCTTTATTTCGCTTAGTTGCTTACTCTTGAGTAGAAATGCATATTCACTCCAGAAATAAGCACCTTTGTAAAATGAGCCAAATTGAAGCAGAACACATTGTTGGAGTATCAGAATGCATAGATAGAAGGCAAATATGCGTTCTATGGCTTTATTTCGCTTAGTTGCTTACTCTTGAGTAGAAATGCATCTGCACTCCAGAAATAAGCACCTTTATAAAAAAAAAGCCAAATTGAAGCAGAACACATTGTTGGAGTGTCAGAATGCATAGATAAAAGACAAATAAGCGTTCTATGGGTTTATTTCGCTTAGTTGCTTACTCTTGAGTAGAAATGCATATGCACTCCAGAAATAGTCACCTTCGTAAAATGAGCCAAATTGAAGCAAAACACATTGTTGGAGTGTCAGAATGCATAGATAAAAGACAAATAAGCGTTCTTAAGCGTTCTATGGGTTTATTTCGCTTAGTTGCTTACTCTTGAGTAGAAATGCATATGAGATACAGAAATAAGCACCTTTGTAAAATGAGCCAAATTGAAGCAGAACACATTGTTGGAGTGTCAGAATGCATAGATAGAAGACAAATAAGCGTTCTATGGGTTTATTTCGCTTAGTTGCTTACTCTTTAGTAGAAATGCATATGCACTCCAGAAATAAGCACCTTTGTAAAAAAAAAAGCCAAATTGAAGCAGAACACATTGTTGGAGTGTCAGAATGCATAGATAGAAGGCAAATAAGCGTTCTATGGCTTTATTTCGCTTAGTTGCTTACTCTTGAGTAGAACTGCATGTTCACTCCAGAAATGAGCACCTTTGTAAAATGAGCCAAATTGAAGCAGAACACATTGTTGGAGTGTCATAATGCATAGATAGAAGGCAAATAAGCGTTCTATGGCTTTATTTCGCTTAGTTGCTTACTCTTGAGTAGAAATGCATATTCACTCCAGAAATAAGCACCTTTGTAAAATGAGCCAAATTGAAGCAGAGCACATTGTTGGAGTGTCAGAATGCATAGATAGAAGGCAAATATGCGTTCTATGGCTTTATTTCGCATGCTTGCTTACTCTTGAGTAGAAATGCATCTGCACTCTAGAAATAAGCACCTTTGTAAAATGAGCCAAATTGAAGCAGAACACATTGTTGGAGTGTCAGAATGCATAGATAAAAGACAAATAAGCGTTCTATGGGTTTATTTCGCTTAGTTGCTTACTCTTGAGTAGAAATGCATATACACTCCAGAAATAAGCACCTTTGTAAAATGAGCCAAATTGAAGCAAAACACATTGTTGGAGTGTCAGAATGCATAGATAGAAGACAAATATGCGTTCTATGCCTTTATTTCGCTTAGTTGCTTACTCTTGAGTAGAAATGCATATGAGTTACAGAAATAAGCACCTTTGTAAAATGAGCCAAATTGAAGCAAAACACATTGTTGGAGTGTCAGAATGCATAGATAAAAGACAAATAAGCGTTCTTAAGCGTTCTGTGGGTTTATTTCGCTTAGTTGCTTACTCTTGAGTAGAAATGCATATGAGATCCAGAAATAAGCACCTTTGTAAAATGAGCCAAATTGAAGCAGAACACATTGTTGGAGTGTCAGAATGCATAGATAGAAGACAAATAAGCGTTCTATGGGTTTATTTCGCTTAGTTGCTTACTCTTTAGTAGAAATGCATATTCACTCCAGAAATAAGCACCTTTGTAAAAAAAAAAAAAGCCAAATTGAAGCAGAACACATTGTTGGAGTGTCAGAATGCATAGATAGAAGACAAATAAGCGTTCTATGGGTTTATTTCGCTTAGTTGCTTACCCTTTAGCAGAAATGCATATTCACTCCAGAAATAAGCACCTTTGTAAAAAAAGCCAAATTGAAGCAAAACACATTGTTGGAGTGTCAGAATGCATAGATAAAAGACAAATAAGCGTTCTATGGGTTTATTTCGCTTAGTTGCTTACTCTTGAGTAGAAATGCATATGCACTCCAGAAATAGTCACCTTCGTAAAATGAGCCAAATTGAAGCAAAACACATTGTTGGAGTGTCAGAATGCATAGATAGAAGGCAAATAAGCGTTTTATGGGTTTATTTCGCTTAGTTGCTTACTCTTGAGTAGAAATGCATATGCACTCCAGAAATACGCACCTTTGTGAAATGAGCCAAATTGAAGAAGAACACATTGTTGGAGTGTCAGAATGCATAGATAGAAGGCAAATAAGCGTTCTATGGCTTTATTTCTCTTAGTTGCTTACTCTTGAGTAGAACTGCATGTTCACTCCAGAAATAATCACCTTTGTAAAATGAGCCCAATTGAAGCAGAACACATTGTTGGAGTGTCAGAATGCATAGATAGAAGGCAAATAAGCGTTCTATGGCTTTTTTTCGCTCATTTGCTTACTCTTGAGTAGAACTGCATGTTCACTCCAGAAATAAGCACCTTTGTAAAATGAGCCAAATTGAAGCAAAACACATTGTTGGAGTGTCAGAATGCATAGATAGAAGGCAAATAAGCGTTTTATGGGTTTATTTCGCTTAGTTGCCTACTCTTGAGTAGAAATGCATATGCACTCCAGAAATACGCACCTTTGTGAAATGAGCCAAATTGAAGAAGAACACATTGTTGGAGTGTCAGAATGCATAGATAGAAGGCAAATAAACGTTCTATGGCTTTATTTCGCTTAGTTGCTTACTCTTGAGTAGAAATGCATATTCACTCCAGAAATAAGCACCTTTGTAAAATGAGCCAAATTGAAGCAGAACACATTGTTGGAGTATCAGAATGCATAGATAGAAGGCAAATATGCGTTCTATGGCTTTATTTCGCTTAGTTGCTTACTCTTGAGTAGAAATGCATCTGCACTCCAGAAATAAGCACCTTTATATAAAAAAAGCCAAATTGAAGCAGAACACATTGTTGGAGTATCAGAATGCATAGATAGAAGGCAAATAAGCGTTCTATGGGTTTATTTCGCGTAGTTGCTTACTCTTGAGAAGAACTGCATGTTCACTCCAGAAATAAGCACCTTTGTAAAATGAGCCAAATTGAAGCAGAACACATTGTTGGAGTGTCAGAATGCATAGATAGAAGGCAAATAAGCGTTCTATGGCTTTCTTTCGCTTAGTTGCTTACACTTGAGTAGAACTGCATGTTCACTCCAGAAATGAGTTCCTTTTAAAATGAGCCAAATTGAAGCAGAACAAATTGTTGGAGTGTCAGAATGCATAGGTCGAAGTCAAATAAGCGTTCTATGGCTTTATTTCGCTTAGTCGCTTACTCTTGAGTAGAACTGCATGTTCACTCCAGAAATAAGCATCTTTGTAAAATGAGCCAAATTGAAGCAGGCCAAATTGTTGGAGTGACAGAATGCATATATAGAAAGCATAAAAGCGTCCTATGGCTTTATTTCGCTTAGTTGCTTACTCTTGAGTAGAACTGCATTGTCACTCCAGAAATAAGCATCTTTGTAAAATGAGCCAAATTGACGCAGAACAAATTGTTGGAGTGTGAGAATGCATAGACAGAAGGCAAAAAAGCGTTCTATAGGTTTATTTCGCTTAGTTGCTTACTCTTGAGTAGAACTGCATGTTCACTCCAGAAATGAGCGCCTTTGTAAAATGAGCCAAATTGAAGCAGAACACATTGTTGGAGTGTCAGAATGCATAGATAGAAGGCAAATATGCGTTCTATGGCTTTATTTCGCATGCTTGCTTACTCTTGAGTAGAAATGCATCTGCACTCCAGAAATAAGCACCTTTGTAAAATGAGCCAAATTGAAGCAGAACACATTGTTGGAGTGTCAGAATGCATAGATAGAAGGCAAATAAGCGTTCTATGGCTTTATTTCGCTTAGTTGCTTACTCTTGAGTAGAAATTCATCTGCAGTCCAGAAATAAGCAGCTTTGTAAAATGAGCCAAATTGAAGCAGAACACATTGTTGGAGTGTCAGAATGCATAGATAGAAAGCAAATAAGCGTTCTATGGGTTTATTTCACTTAGTTGCTTACTCTTGAGTAGAAATGCATATGCACTCCAGAAATAAGCACCTTTGTAAAAAAAAGCCAAATTGAAGCAAAACACATTGTTGGAGTGTCAGAATGCATAGATAAAAGACAAATAAGCGTTCTATGGGTTTATTTCGCTGATTTGCTTACTCTTGAGTAGAAATGCATATGAGATCCAGAAATAAGCACTTTTGTAAAATGAGATAAATTGAAGCAAAACACATTGTTGGAGTGTCAGAATGCACAGATAGAAGACAAATAAGCGTTCTATGGGTTTATTTCGCTTACTTGCTTACTCTTGAGTAGAACTGCACGTTCACTCCAGAAATATGCACCTTTGTAAAATGAGCCAAATTGAAGCAGAACACATTGTTGGAGTGTCAGAATGCATAGATAGAAAGCAAAACAGCGTTCTATGGCTTTATTTCGCTCAGTTGCTTACTCTTGAGTAGAACTGCATGTTCACTCCTGGAATAAGCACCTTTGTAAAATGAGCCAAATTGAAGCAGAACACATTGTTGGAGTGTCAGAATGCATAGATAGAAGACAAATAAGCGTTCTATGGGTTTATTTCGCTTAGTTGCTTACTCTTGAGTAGAAATGCATATGCACTCCAGAAATAAGCACCTTTGTAAAATGAGCCAAATTGAAGCAGAAGAAATTGTTGGAGTGTCAGAATGCATATATAGAAAGCATAAAAGCATTCTATGGCTTTATTTCGCTTAGTTGCTTACTCTTGAGTAGAACTGCATGGTCACTCCAGAAATAAGCATCTTCGTAAAATGAGCAAAATTGAAGCAAAACACATTGTTGGAGTGTCAGAATGCACAGATAGAAGACAAATAAGCGTTCTATGGGTTTATTTCGCTTACTTGGTTACTCTTGAGTAGAACTGCACGTTCACTCCAGAAATATGCACCTTTGTAAAATGAGCCAAATTGAAGCAGAACACATTGTTGGAGTGTCAGAATGCATAGACAGAAGGCAAAAAAGCGTTCTATAGGTTTATTTCGCTTAGTTGCTTACTCTTGAGTAGAACAGCATGTTCACTCCAGGAATAAGCACCTTTGTAAAATGAGCCAAATTGAAGCAGAACACATTTTTGGAGTGTCAGAATGCATAGATAGAAAGCAAAACAGCGTTCTATGGCTTTATTTCGCTCAGTTGCTTACTCTTGAGTAGAACTGCATGTTCAATCCTGGAATAAGCACCTTTGTAAAATGAGCCAAATTGAAGCAGAACACATTGTTGGAGTGTCAGAATGCATAGACAGAAGGCAAGTAAGCGTTCTATGGGTTTATTTCACTTAGTTGCTTGCTCTTGAGTAGAAATGCATATGCACTCCAGAAATAAGCACCTTTGTAAAATGAGCCAAATTGAAGCAGAACAAATTGTTGGAGTGTCAGAATGCATATATAGAACGCATAAAAGCGTTCTATGGCTTTATTTCGCTTAGTTGCTTACTCTTGAGTAGAACTGCATGGTCACTCCAGAAATAAGCATCTTCGTAAAATGAACCAAATTGAAGCAGAACAAATTATTGGAGTGACAGAATGCATATATAGAAAGCATAAAAGCGTTCTATGGCTTTATTTCGCTTAGTTGCTTACTCTTGAGTAGAACTGCATGGTCACTCCAGAAATAAGCATCTTTGTAAAATGAGCCAAATTGACGCAGAACAAATTGTTGGAGTGTCAGAATGCATAGACAGAAGGCAAAAAAGCATTCTATAGGTTTATTTCGCTTAATTGCTTACTCTTGAGTAGAACTGCATGTTCAGTCCAGAAATAAGCATCTTTGTAAAATGAGCCAAATTGAAGCAGAACACATTGTAGGAGTGTCAGAATGCATAGACAGAAGGCAAAAAAGCGTTCTATAGGTTTATTTCGCTTAGTTGCTTACTCTTGAGTAGAACTGCATGTTCACTCCAGGAATAAGCACCTTTGTAAAATGAGCCAAATTGAAGCAGAACACATTGTTGGAGTGTCAGAATGCATAGATAGAAAGCAAAACAGCGTTCTATGGCTTTATTTCGCTCACTTGCTTACTCTTGAGTAGAACTGCATGTTCACTCCTGGAATAAGCACCTTTGTAAAATGAGCCAAATTGAAGCAGAACACATTGTTGGAGTGTAAGAATGCCTAGACAGAAGGCAAATAAGCGTTCTATGGGTTTATTTCGCTTAGTTGCTTACTCTTGAGTAGAAATGCATATGAGATCCAGAAATAAGCACCTTTGTAAAATGAGCCAAATTGAAGCAAAACACATTGTTGGAGTGTCAGAATGCATAGATAAAAGACAAATAAGCGTTCTTAAGCGTTCTGTGGGTTTATTTCGCTTAGTTGCTTACTCTTGAGTAGAAATGCATATGAGATCCAGAAATAAGCACCTTTGTAAAATGAGCCAAATTGAAGCAGAACACATTGTTGGAGTGTCAGAATGCATAGATAGAAGACAAATAAGCGTTCTATGGGTTTATTTCGCTTAGTTGCTTACTCTTGAGTAGAAATGCATATGAGATCCAGAAATAAGCACCTTTGTAAAATGAGCCAAATTGAAGCAAAACACATTGTTGGAGTGTCAGAATGCATAGATAAAAGACAAATAAGCGTTCTATGGGTTTATTTCTCTTAGTTGCTTACTCTTGAGTAGAACTGCATGTTCACTGCAGAAATAATCACCTTTGTAAAATGAGCCCAATTGAAGCAGAACACATTGTTGGAGTGTCAGAATGCATAGATAGAAGGCAAATAAGCGTTCTATTCCTTTTTTTCGCTCAGTTGCTTACTCTTGAGTAGAACTGCATGTTCACTCCAGAAATAAGCACCTTTGTAAAATGAGCCGAATTGAAGCAGAACACATTGTTGGAGTGTCAGAATGCATAGATAGAAGGCAAATAAACGTTCTATGGCTTTATTTCGCTTAGTTGCTTACTCTTGAGTAGAAATGCATATTCACTCCAGAAATAAGCACCTTTGTAAAATGAGCCAAATTGAAGCAGAACACATTGTTGGAGTATCAGAATGCATAGATAGAAGGCAAATATGCGTTCTATGTCTTTATTTCGCTTAGTTGCTTACTCTTGAGTAGAAATGCATCTGCACTCCAGAAATAAGCACCTTCATAAAAAAAAGCCAAATTGAAGCAGAACACATCGTTGGAGTATCAGAATGCATAGATAGAAGGCAAATAAGCGTTCTATGGGTTTATTTCGCGTAGTTGCTTACTCTTGAGTAGAACTGCATGTTCACTCCAGAAATAAGCACCTTTGTAAAATGAGCCAAATTGAAGCAGAACACATTGTTGGAGTGTCAGAATGCATAGATAGAAGGCAAATAAGCGTTCTATGTCTTTCTTTCGCTTAGTTGCTTACACTTGAGTAGAACTGCATGTTCACTCCAGAAATGAGTTCCTTTTAAAATGAGCCAAATTGAAGCAGAACAAATTGTTGGAGTGTCAGAATGCATAGGTCGAAGTCAAATAAGCGTTCTATGGCTTTATTTCGCTTAGTCGCTTACTCTTGAGTAGAACTGCATGTTCACTCCAGAAATAAGCATCTTTGTAAAATGAGCCAAATTGAAGCAGAACACATTGTTGGAGTGTCAGAATGCATAGATAGAAGGCAAATAAGCGTTCTATGGCTTTCTTTCGCTTAGTTGCTTACACTTGAGTAGAACTGCATGTTCACTCCAGAAATGAGTTCCTTTTAAAATGAGCCAAATTGAAGCAGAACAAATTGTTGGAGTGTCAGAATGCATAGGTCGAAGTCAAATAAGCGTTCTATGGCTTTATTTCGCTTAGTCGCTTACTCTTGAGTAGAACTGCATGTTCACTCCAGAAATAAGCACCTTTGTAAAATGAGCCAAATTGAAGCAGAACACATTGTTGGAGTGTCAGAATGCATTGATAGAAGACAAATAAGCGTTCTATGGGTTTATTTCGCTTAGTTGCTTACTCTTTAGTAGAAATGCATATACACTCCAGAAATAAGCACCTTTGTAAAAAAAAAAAAAAGCCAAATTGAAGCAGAACACATTGTTGGAGTGTCAGAATGCATAGATAGAAGACAAATAAGTGTTCTATGGGTTTATTTCGCTTAGTTGCTTACTCTTGAGTAGAAATGCATATGCACTCCAGAAATAGTCACCTTCGTAAAATGAGCCAAATTGAAGCAAAACACATTGTTGGAGTGTCAGAATGCATAGATAGAAGGCAAATAAGCGTTTTATGGGTTTATTTCGCTTAGTTGCTTACTCTTGAGTAGAAATGCATATGAGATACAGAAATAAGCACCTTTGTAAAATGAGCCAAATTGAAGCAAAACACATTGTTGGAGTGTCAGAATGCATAGATAAAAGACAAATAAGCGTTCTTAAGCGTTCTATGGGTTTATTTCGCTTAGTTGCTTACTCTTGAGTAGAAATGCATATGAGATACAGAAATAAGCACCTTTGTAAAATGAGCCAAATTGAAGCAGAACACATTGTTGGAGTGTCAGAATGCATAGATAGAAGACAAATAAGCGTTCTATGGGTTTATTTCGCTTAGTTGCTTACTCTTTAGTAGAAATGCATATGCACTCCAGAAATAAGCACCTTTGTAAAAAAAAAAGCCAAATTGAAGCAGAACACATTGTTGGAGTGTCAGAATGCATAGATAGAAGGCAAATAAGCGTTCTATGGCTTTATTTCGCTTAGTTGCTTACTCTTGAGTAGAACTGCATGTTCACTCCAGAAATGAGCACCTTTGTAAAATGAGCCAAATTGAAGCAGAACACATTGTTGGAGTGTCAGAATGCATAGATAGAAGGCAAATAAGCGTTCTATGGCTTTATTTCGCTTAGTTGCTTACTCTTGAGTAGAAATGCATATTCACTCCAGAAATAAGCACCTTTGTAAAATGAGCCAAATTGAAGCAGAGCACATTGTTGGAGTGTCAGAATGCATAGATAGAAGGCAAATATGCGTTCTATCGCTTTATTTCGCATGCTTGCTTACTCTTGAGTAGAAATGCATCTGCACTCCAGAAATAAGCACCTTTGTAAAATGAGCCAAATTGAAGCAGAACACATTGTTGGAGTGTCAGAATGCATAGATAAAAGACAAATAAGCGTTCTATGGGTTTATTTCGCTTAGTTGCTTACTCTTGAGTAGAAATGCATATACACTCCAGAAATAAGCACCTTTGTAAAATGAGCCAAATTGAAGCAAAACACATTGTTGGAGTGTCAGAATGCATAGATAGAAGACAAATATGCGTTCTATGCCTTTATTTCGCTTAGTTGCTTACTCTTGAGTAGAAATGCATATGAGATACAGAAATAAGCACCTTTGTAAAATGAGCCAAATTGAAGCAAAACACATTGTTGGAGTGTCAGAATGCATAGATAAAAGACAAATAAGCGTTCTTAAGCGTTCTGTGGGTTTATTTCGCTTAGTTGCTTACTCTTGAGTAGAAATGCATATGAGATCCAGAAATAAGCACCTTTGTAAAACGAGCCAAATTGAAGCAGAACACATTGTTGGAGTGTCAGAATGCATAGATAGAAGACAAATAAGCGTTCTATGGGTTTATTTCGCTTAGTTGCTTACTCTTTAGTAGAAATGCATATTCACTCCAGAAATAAGCACCTTTGTAAAAAAAAAAAAAGCCAAATTGAAGCAGAACACATTGTTGGAGTGTCAGAATGCATAGATAGAAGACAAATAAGCGTTCTATGGGTTTATTTCGCTTAGTTGCTTACCCTTTAGCAGAAATGCATATTCACTCCAGAAATAAGCACCTTTGTAAAAAAAAGCCAAATTGAAGCAGAACACATTGTTGGAGTGTCAGAATGCATAGACAGAAGGCAAGTAAGCGTTCTATGGGTTTATTTCACTTAGTTGCTTGCTCTTGAGTAGAAATGCATATGCACTCCAGAAATAAGCACCTTTGTAAAATGAGCCAAATTGAAGCAGAACAAAAAAGCATTCTATAGGTTTATTTCGCTTAATTGCTTACTCTTGAGTAGAACTGCATGTTCAGTCCAGAAATAGTCACCTTCGTAAAATGAGCCAAATTGAAGCAAAACACATTGTTGGAGTGTCAGAATGCATAGATAGAAGGCAAATAAGCGTTTTATGGGTTTATTTCGCTTAGTTGCTTACTCTTGAGTAGAAATGCATATGAGATACAGAAATAAGCACCTTTGTAAAATGAGCCAAATTGAAGCAAAACACATTGTTGGAGTGTCAGAATGCATAGATAAAAGACAAATAAGCGTTCTTAAGCGTTCTATGGGTTTATTTCGCTTAGTTGCTTACTCTTGAGTAGAAATGCATATGAGATACAGAAATAAGCACCTTTGTAAAATGAGCCAAATTGAAGCAGAACACATTGTTGGAGTGTCAGAATGCATAGATAGAAGACAAATAAGCGTTCTATGGGTTTATTTCGCTTAGTTGCTTACTCTTTAGTAGAAATGCATATGCACTCCAGAAATAAGCACCTTTGTAAAAAAAAAAGCCAAATTGAAGCAGAACACATTGTTGGAGTGTCAGAATGCATAGATAGAAGGCAAATAAGCGTTCTATGGCTTTATTTCGCTTAGTTGCTTACTCTTGAGTAGAACTGCATGTTCACTCCAGAAATGAGCACCTTTGTAAAATGAGCCAAATTGAAGCAGAACACATTGTTGGAGTGTCAGAATGCATAGATAGAAGGCAAATAAGCGTTCTATGGCTTTATTTCGCTTAGTTGCTTACTCTTGAGTAGAAATGCATATTCACTCCAGAAATAAGCACCTTTGTAAAATGAGCCAAATTGAAGCAGAGCACATTGTTGGAGTGTCAGAATGCATAGATAGAAGGCAAATATGCGTTCTATCGCTTTATTTCGCATGCTTGCTTACTCTTGAGTAGAAATGCATCTGCACTCCAGAAATAAGCACCTTTGTAAAATGAGCCAAATTGAAGCAGAACACATTGTTGGAGTGTCAGAATGCATAGATAAAAGACAAATAAGCGTTCTATGGGTTTATTTCGCTTAGTTGCTTACTCTTGAGTAGAAATGCATATACACTCCAGAAATAAGCACCTTTGTAAAATGAGCCAAATTGAAGCAAAACACATTGTTGGAGTGTCAGAATGCATAGATAGAAGACAAATATGCGTTCTATGCCTTTATTTCGCTTAGTTGCTTACTCTTGAGTAGAAATGCATATGAGATACAGAAATAAGCACCTTTGTAAAATGAGCCAAATTGAAGCAAAACACATTGTTGGAGTGTCAGAATGCATAGATAAAAGACAAATAAGCGTTCTTAAGCGTTCTGTGGGTTTATTTCGCTTAGTTGCTTACTCTTGAGTAGAAATGCATATGAGATCCAGAAATAAGCACCTTTGTAAAACGAGCCAAATTGAAGCAGAACACATTGTTGGAGTGTCAGAATGCATAGATAGAAGACAAATAAGCGTTCTATGGGTTTATTTCGCTTAGTTGCTTACTCTTTAGTAGAAATGCATATTCACTCCAGAAATAAGCACCTTTGTAAAAAAAAAAAAAGCCAAATTGAAGCAGAACACATTGTTGGAGTGTCAGAATGCATAGATAGAAGACAAATAAGCGTTCTATGGGTTTATTTCGCTTAGTTGCTTACCCTTTAGCAGAAATGCATATTCACTCCAGAAATAAGCACCTTTGTAAAAAAAAGCCAAATTGAAGCAAAACACATTGTTGGAGTGTCAGAATGCATAGATAAAAGACAAATAAGCGTTCTATGGGTTTATTTCGCTTAGTTGCTTACTCTTGAGTAGAAATGCATATGCACTCCAGAAATAGTCACCTTCGTAAAATGAGCCAAATTGAAGCAAAACACATTGTTGGAGTGTCAGAATGCATAGATAGAAGGCAAATAAGCGTTTTATGGGTTTATTTCGCTTAGTTGCTTACTCTTGAGTAGAAATGCATATGCACTCCAGAAATACGCACCTTTGTGAAATGAGCCAAATTGAAGAAGAACACATTGTTGGAGTGTCAGAATGCATAGATAGAAGGCAAATAAGCGTTCTATGGCTTTATTTCTCTTAGTTGCTTACTCTTGAGTAGAACTGCATGTTCACTCCAGAAATAATCACCTTTGTAAAATGAGCCCAATTGAAGCAGAACACATTGTTGGAGTGTCAGAATGCATAGATAGAAGGCAAATAAGCGTTCTATTCCTTTTTTTCGCTCAGTTGCTTACTCTTGAGTAGAACTGCATGTTCACTCCAGAAATAAGCACCTTTGTAAAATGAGCCGAATTGAAGCAGAACACACTGTTGGAGTGTCAGAATGCATAGATAGAAGGCAAACAAACGTTCTATGGCTTTATTTCGCTTAGTTGCTTACTCTTGAGTAGAAATGCATATTCACTCCAGAAATAAGCACCTTTGTAAAATGAGCCAAATTGAAGCAGAACACATTGTTGGAGTATCAGAATGCATAGATAGAAGGCAAATATGCGTTCTATGTCTTTATTTCGCTTAGTTGCTTACTCTTGAGTAGAAATGCATCTGCACTCCAGAAATAAGCACCTTTATAAAAAAAAGCCAAATTGAAGCAGAACACATCGTTGGAGTATCAGAATGCATAGATAGAAGGCAAATAAGCGTTCTATGGGTTTATTTCGCGTAGTTGCTTACTCTTGAGTAGAACTGCATGTTCACTCCAGAAATAAGCACCTTTGTAAAATGAGCCAAATTGAAGCAGAACACATTGTTGGAGTGTCAGAATGCATAGATAGAAGGCAAATAAGCGTTCTATGGCTTTCTTTCGCTTAGTTGCTTACACTTGAGTAGAACTGCATGTTCACTCCAGAAATGAGTTCCTTTTAAAATGAGCCAAATTGAAGCAGAACAAATTGTTGGAGTGTCAGAATGCATAGGTCGAAGTCAAATAAGCGTTCTATGGCTTTATTTCGCTTAGTCGCTTACTCTTGAGTAGAACTGCATGTTCACTCCAGAAATAAGCATCTTTGTAAAATGAGCCAAATTGAAGCAGGCCAAATTGTTGGAGTGACAGAATGCATATATAGAAAGCATAAAAGCGTTCTATGGCTTTATTTCGCTTAGTTGCTTACTCTTGAGTAGAACTGCATGGTCACTCCAGAAATAAGCATCTTTGTAAAATGAGCCAAATTGACGCAGAACAAATTGTTGGAGTGTCAGAATGCATAGACAGAAGGCAAAAAAGCATTCTATAGGTTTATTTCGCTTAGTTGCTTACTCTTGAGTAGAACTGCATGTTCACTCCAGAAATGAGCGCCTTTGTAAAATGAGCCAAATTGAAGCAGAACACATTGTTGGAGTGTCAGAATGCATAGATAGAAGGCAAATATGCGTTCTATGGCTTTATTTCGCATGCTTGCTTACTCTTCAGTAGAAATGCATCTGCACTCGAGAAATAAGCACATTAGTAAAATGAGCCAAATTGAAGCAGAACACATTGTTGGAGTGTCAGAATGCATAGATAGAAGGCAAATAAGCGTTCTATGGCTTTATTTCGCTTAGTTGCTTACTCTTGAGTAGAAATTCATCTGCACTCCAGAAATAAGCACCTTTGTAAAAAAAAGCCAAATTGAAGCAAAACACATTGTTGGAGTGTCAGAATGCATAGATAAAAGACAAATAAGCGTTCTATGGGTTTATTTCGCTGATTTGCTTACTCTTGAGTAGAAATGCATATGAGATCCAGAAATAAGCACTTTTGTAAAATGAGGTAAAAATTGAAGCAAAACACATTGTTGGAGTGTCAGAATGCACAGATAGAAGACAAATAAGCGTTCTATGGGTTTATTTCGCTTAGTTGCTTACTCTTGAGTAGAACTGCACGTTCACTCCAGAAATATGCACCTTTGTAAAATGAGCCAAATTGAAGCAGAACACATTGTTGGAGTGTCAGAATGCATAGATAGAAAGCAAAACAGCGTTCTATGGCTTTATTTCGCTCAGTTGCTTACTCTTGAGTAGAACTGCATGTTCACTCCTGGAATAAGCACCTTTGTAAAATGAGCCAAATTGAAGCAGAACACATTGTTGGAGTGTCAGAATGCATAGATAGAAGACAAATAAGCGTTCTATGGGTTTATTTCGCTTAGTTGCTTACTCTTGAGTAGAAATGCATATGCACTCCAGAAATAAGCACCTTTGTAAAATGAGCCAAATTGAAGCAGAACAAATTGTTGGAGTGTCAGAATGCATATATAGAAAGCATAAAAGCGTTCTATGGCTTTATTTCGCTTAGTTGCTTACTCTTGAGTAGAACTGCATGGTCACTCCAGAAATAAGCATCTTCGTAAAATGAGCCAAATTGAAGCAAAACAAATTGTTGGAGTTTCAGAATGCATAGACAGAAGGCAAAAAAAGCGTTCTATAGGTTTATTTCGCTTAGTTGCTTACTCTTGAGTAGAACTGCATGTTCACTCCAGAAATGAGCGCCTTTGTAAAATGAGCCAAATTGAAGCAGAACAAATTGTTGGAGTGTCAGAATGCATAGATAGAAAGCAAAAAAGCGTTCTATAGGTTTATTTCGCTTAGTTGCTTACTCTTGAGTAGAACTGCATGGTCACTCCAGAAATAAGCATCTTTGTAATATGAGCCAAATTGAAGCAGAACACATTGTTGGAGTGTCAGAATGCATAGACAGAAGGCAAAAAAGCGTTCTATAGGTTTATTTCGCTTAGTTGCTTACTCTTGAGTAGAACAGCATGTTCACTCCAGGAATAAGCACCTTTGTAAAATGAGCCAAATTGAAGCAGAACACATTTTTGGAGTGTCAGAATGCATAGATAGAAAGCAAAACAGCGTTCTATGGCTTTATTTCGCTCAGTTGCTTACTCTTGAGTAGAACTGTATGTTCACTCCTGGAATAAGCACCTTTGTAAAATGAGCCAAATTGAAGCAGAACACATTGTTGGAGTGTCAGAATGCATAGACAGAAGGCAAGTAAGCGTTCTATGGGTTTATTTCGCTTAGTTGCTTACTCTTGAGTAGAAATGCATATGAGATACAGAAATAAGCACCTTTGTAAAATGAGCCAAATTGAAGCAAAACACATTGTTGGAGTGTCAGAATGCATAGATAAAAGACAAATAAGCGTTCTTAAGCGTTCTGTGGGTTTATTTCGCTTAGTTGCTTACTCTTGAGTAGAAATGCATATGAGATCCAGAAATAAGCACCTTTGTAAAACGAGCCAAATTGAAGCAGAACACATTGTTGGAGTGTCAGAATGCATAGATAGAAGACAAATAAGCGTTCTATGGGTTTATTTCGCTTAGTTGCTTACTCTTTAGTAGAAATGCATATTCACTCCAGAAATAAGCACCTTTGTAAAAAAAAAAAAAGCCAAATTGAAGCAGAACACATTGTTGGAGTGTCAGAATGCATAGATAGAAGACAAATAAGCGTTCTATGGGTTTATTTCGCTTAGTTGCTTACCCTTTAGCAGAAATGCATATTCACTCCAGAAATAAGCACCTTTGTAAAAAAAAGCCAAATTGAAGCAAAACACATTGTTGGAGTGTCAGAATGCATAGATAAAAGACAAATAAGCGTTCTATGGGTTTATTTCGCTTAGTTGCTTACTCTTGAGTAGAAATGCATATGCACTCCAGAAATAGTCACCTTCGTAAAATGAGCCAAATTGAAGCAAAACACATTGTTGGAGTGTCAGAATGCATAGATAGAAGGCAAATAAGCGTTTTATGGGTTTATTTCGCTTAGTTGCTTACTCTTGAGTAGAAATGCATATGCACTCCAGAAATACGCACCTTTGTGAAATGAGCCAAATTGAAGAAGAACACATTGTTGGAGTGTCAGAATGCATAGATAGAAGGCAAATAAGCGTTCTATGGCTTTATTTCTCTTAGTTGCTTACTCTTGAGTAGAACTGCATGTTCACTCCAGAAATAATCACCTTTGTAAAATGAGCCCAATTGAAGCAGAACACATTGTTGGAGTGTCAGAATGCATAGATAGAAGGCAAATAAGCGTTCTATTCCTTTTTTTCGCTCAGTTGCTTACTCTTGAGTAGAACTGCATGTTCACTCCAGAAATAAGCACCTTTGTAAAATGAGCCGAATTGAAGCAGAACACACTGTTGGAGTGTCAGAATGCATAGATAGAAGGCAAACAAACGTTCTATGGCTTTATTTCGCTTAGTTGCTTACTCTTGAGTAGAAATGCATATTCACTCCAGAAATAAGCACCTTTGTAAAATGAGCCAAATTGAAGCAGAACACATTGTTGGAGTATCAGAATGCATAGATAGAAGGCAAATATGCGTTCTATGTCTTTATTTCGCTTAGTTGCTTACTCTTGAGTAGAAATGCATCTGCACTCCAGAAATAAGCACCTTTATAAAAAAAAGCCAAATTGAAGCAGAACACATCGTTGGAGTATCAGAATGCATAGATAGAAGGCAAATAAGCGTTCTATGGGTTTATTTCGCGTAGTTGCTTACTCTTGAGTAGAACTGCATGTTCACTCCAGAAATAAGCACCTTTGTAAAATGAGCCAAATTGAAGCAGAACACATTGTTGGAGTGTCAGAATGCATAGATAGAAGGCAAATAAGCGTTCTATGGCTTTCTTTCGCTTAGTTGCTTACACTTGAGTAGAACTGCATGTTCACTCCAGAAATGAGTTCCTTTTAAAATGAGCCAAATTGAAGCAGAACAAATTGTTGGAGTGTCAGAATGCATAGGTCGAAGTCAAATAAGCGTTCTATGGCTTTATTTCGCTTAGTCGCTTACTCTTGAGTAGAACTGCATGTTCACTCCAGAAATAAGCATCTTTGTAAAATGAGCCAAATTGAAGCAGGCCAAATTGTTGGAGTGACAGAATGCATATATAGAAAGCATAAAAGCGTTCTATGGCTTTATTTCGCTTAGTTGCTTACTCTTGAGTAGAACTGCATGGTCACTCCAGAAATAAGCATCTTTGTAAAATGAGCCAAATTGACGCAGAACAAATTGTTGGAGTGTCAGAATGCATAGACAGAAGGCAAAAAAGCATTCTATAGGTTTATTTCGCTTAGTTGCTTACTCTTGAGTAGAACTGCATGTTCACTCCAGAAATGAGCGCCTTTGTAAAATGAGCCAAATTGAAGCAGAACACATTGTTGGAGTGTCAGAATGCATAGATAGAAGGCAAATATGCGTTCTATGGCTTTATTTCGCATGCTTGCTTACTCTTCAGTAGAAATGCATCTGCACTCGAGAAATAAGCACATTAGTAAAATGAGCCAAATTGAAGCAGAACACATTGTTGGAGTGTCAGAATGCATAGATAGAAGGCAAATAAGCGTTCTATGGCTTTATTTCGCTTAGTTGCTTACTCTTGAGTAGAAATTCATCTGCACTCCAGAAATAAGCACCTTTGTAAAAAAAAGCCAAATTGAAGCAAAACACATTGTTGGAGTGTCAGAATGCATAGATAAAAGACAAATAAGCGTTCTATGGGTTTATTTCGCTGATTTGCTTACTCTTGAGTAGAAATGCATATGAGATCCAGAAATAAGCACTTTTGTAAAATGAGGTAAAAATTGAAGCAAAACACATTGTTGGAGTGTCAGAATGCACAGATAGAAGACAAATAAGCGTTCTATGGGTTTATTTCGCTTAGTTGCTTACTCTTGAGTAGAACTGCACGTTCACTCCAGAAATATGCACCTTTGTAAAATGAGCCAAATTGAAGCAGAACACATTGTTGGAGTGTCAGAATGCATAGATAGAAAGCAAAACAGCGTTCTATGGCTTTATTTCGCTCAGTTGCTTACTCTTGAGTAGAACTGCATGTTCACTCCTGGAATAAGCACCTTTGTAAAATGAGCCAAATTGAAGCAGAACACATTGTTGGAGTGTCAGAATGCATAGATAGAAGACAAATAAGCGTTCTATGGGTTTATTTCGCTTAGTTGCTTACTCTTGAGTAGAAATGCATATGCACTCCAGAAATAAGCACCTTTGTAAAATGAGCCAAATTGAAGCAGAACAAATTGTTGGAGTGTCAGAATGCATATATAGAAAGCATAAAAGCGTTCTATGGCTTTATTTCGCTTAGTTGCTTACTCTTGAGTAGAACTGCATGGTCACTCCAGAAATAAGCATCTTCGTAAAATGAGCCAAATTGAAGCAAAACAAATTGTTGGAGTTTCAGAATGCATAGACAGAAGGCAAAAAAAGCGTTCTATAGGTTTATTTCGCTTAGTTGCTTACTCTTGAGTAGAACTGCATGTTCACTCCAGAAATGAGCGCCTTTGTAAAATGAGCCAAATTGAAGCAGAACAAATTGTTGGAGTGTCAGAATGCATAGATAGAAAGCAAAAAAGCGTTCTATAGGTTTATTTCGCTTAGTTGCTTACTCTTGAGTAGAACTGCATGGTCACTCCAGAAATAAGCATCTTTGTAATATGAGCCAAATTGAAGCAGAACACATTGTTGGAGTGTCAGAATGCATAGACAGAAGGCAAAAAAGCGTTCTATAGGTTTATTTCGCTTAGTTGCTTACTCTTGAGTAGAACAGCATGTTCACTCCAGGAATAAGCACCTTTGTAAAATGAGCCAAATTGAAGCAGAACACATTTTTGGAGTGTCAGAATGCATAGATAGAAAGCAAAACAGCGTTCTATGGCTTTATTTCGCTCAGTTGCTTACTCTTGAGTAGAACTGTATGTTCACTCCTGGAATAAGCACCTTTGTAAAATGAGCCAAATTGAAGCAGAACACATTGTTGGAGTGTCAGAATGCATAGACAGAAGGCAAGTAAGCGTTCTATGGGTTTATTTCGCTTAGTTGCTTACTCTTGAGTAGAAATGCATATGAGATCCAGAAATAAGTACCTTTGTAAAATGAGCCAAATTGAAGCAAAACACATGGTTGGAGTGTCAGAATGCATAGATAGAAGACAAATAAGCGTTCTATGGGTTTATTTCACTTAGTTGCTTGCTCTTGAGTAGAAATGCATATGCACTCCAGAAATAAGCACCTTTGTAAAATGAGCCAAATTGCAGCAGAACAAATTGTTGGAGTGTCAGAATGCATATATAGAACGCATAAAAGCGTTCTATGGCTTTATTTCGCTTAGTTGCTTACTCTTGAGTAGAACTGCATGGTCACTCCAGAAATAAGCATCTTCGTAAAATGAACCAAATTGAAGCAGAACAAATTGTTGGAGTTTCAGAATGCATAGACAGAAGGCAAAAAAAGCGTTTTATAGGTTTATTTCGCTTAGTTGCTTACTCTTGAGTAGAACTGCATGTTCACTCCAGAAATGAGCGCCTTTGTAAAATGAGCCAAATTGAAGCAGAACAAATTGTTGGAGTGTCAGAATGCATAGATAGAAAGCAAAAAAGCGTTCTATAGGTTTATTTCGCTTAATTGCTTACTCTTGAGTAGAACTGCATGTTCAGTCCAGAAATAAGCATCTTTGTAAAATGAGCCAAATTGAAGCAGAACACATTGTAGGAGTGTCAGAATGCATAGACAGAAGGCAAAAAAGCGTTCTATAGGTTTATTTCGCTTAGTTGCTTACTCTTGAGTAGAACTGCATGTTCACTCCAGGAATAAGCACCTTTGTAAAATGAGCCAAATTGAAGCAGAACACATTGTTGGAGTGTCAGAATGCATAGATAGAAAGCAAAACAGCGTTCTATGGCTTTATTTCGCTCACTTGCTTACTCTTGAGTAGAACTGCATGTTCACTCCTGGAATAAGCACCTTTGTAAAATGAGCCAAATTGAAGCAGAACACATTGTTGGAGTGTAAGAATGCCTAGACAGAAGGCAAATAAGCGTTCTATGGGTTTATTTCGCTTAGTTGCTTACTCTTGAGTAGAAATGCATATGAGATCCAGAAATAAGCACCTTTGTAAAATGAGCCAAATTGAAGCAAAACACATTGTTGGAGTGTCAGAATGCATAGATAAAAGACAAATAAGCGTTCTTAAGCGTTCTATGGGTTTATTTCGCTTAGTTGCTTACTCTTGAGTAGAAATGCATATGAGATCCAGAAATACGCAGCTTTGTAAAATGAGCCAAATTGAAGCAGAACACATTGTTGGAGTGTCAGAATGCATAGATAGAAGACAAATAAGCGTTCTATGGCTTTATTTCGCTTAGTTGCTTACTCTTTAGTAGAAATGCATATGCACTCCAGAAATAAGCACCTTTGTAAAATGAGCCAAATTGAAGCAGAACACATTGTTGGAGTGTCAGAATGCATAGATAGAAGGCAAATATGCGTTCTATGGCTTTATTTCGCTTAGTTGCTTACTCTTGAGCAGAAATGCATCTGCACTCCAGAAATAAGGACCTTTGTAAAAAAAAAGCCAAATTGAAGCAGAACACATTGTTGGAGTGTCAGAATGCATAGATAGAAGACAAATAAGCGTTCTATGGGTTTATTTCGCTGATTTGCTTACTCTTGAGTAGAAATGCATATGAGATCCAGAAATAAGCACCTTTGTAAAATGAGCCAAATTGAAGCAGAACAAATTGTTGGAGTGTCAGAATGCATAGATAGAAAGCAAAAAAGCGTTCTATAGGTTTATTTCGCTTAGTTGCTTACTCTTGAGTAGAACTGCATGTTCACTCCAGAAATGAGTGCCTTTGTAAAATGAGCCAAATTGAAGCAGAACAAATTGTTGGAGTGTCAGAATGCATAGACAGAAGGCAAAAAAGCGTTCTATAGGTTTATTTCGCTTAGTTGCTTACTCTTGAGTAGAACTGCATGTTCACTCCAGAAATAAGCATCTTTGTAAAATGAGCCAAATTGAAGCAGAACACATTGTTGGAGTGTCAGAATGCATAGATAGAAAGCAAAAAAGCGTTCTATGGCTTTATTTCACTTAGTTGTTACTCTTGAGTAGAACTGCATGTTCACTCCAGAAATAAGCATCTTTGTAAAATGAGCCAAATTGAAGCAGAACAAATTGTTGGAGTGTCAGAATGCATATATAGAAAGCATAAAAGCGTTCTATGGCTTTATTTCGCTTAGTTGCTTACTCTTGAGTAGAACTGCATGGTCACTCCAGAAATAAGCATCTTTGTAAAATGAGCCAAATTGAAGCAGAACACATTGTTGGAGTGTCAGAATGCATAGACAGAAGGCAAAAAAGCGTTCTATAGGTTTATTTCGCTTAGTTGCTTACTCTTGAGTAGAACTGCATGTTCACTCCAGGAATAAGCACCTTTGTAAAATGAGCCAAATTGAAGCAGAACACATTGTTGGAGTGTCAGAATGCATAGACAGAAGGCAAATAAGCGTTCTATGGGTTTATTTCGCTTAGTTGCTTACTCTTGAGTAGAAATGCATATGAGATCCAGAAATAAGCACCTTTGTAAAATGAGCCAAATTGAAGCAAAACACATTGTTGGAGTGTCAGAATGCATAGATAGAAGACAAATAAGCGTTCTATGGGTTTATTTCGCTTAGTTGCTTACTCTTGAGTAGAAATGCATCTGCACGCCAGAAATAAGCGCCTTTATAAAATGAGCAAATTGAAGCAGAACACATTGTTGGAATGTCAGAATGCATAGATAAAAGGCAAATAAGCGTTCTATGGGTTTATGTCGCTTAGTTGCTTACTCTTGAGTAGAAATGCATATGCACTCCAGAAATAAGCACCTTTGTAAAATGAGCCAAATTGAAGCAGAACAAATTGTTGGAGTGTCAGAATGCATATATAGAACGCATAAAAGCGTTCTATGGCTTTATTTCGCTTAGTTGCTTACTCTTGAGTAGAACTGCATGGTCACTCCAGAAATAAGCATCTTCGTAAAATGAACCAAATTGAAGCAGAACAAATTGGTGGAGTTTCAGAATGCATAGACAGAAGGCAAAAAAAGCGTTTTATAGGTTTATTTCGCTTAGTTGCTTACTCTTGAGTAGAACTGCATGGTCACTCCAGAAATAAGCATCTTTGTAAAATGAGCCAAATTGAAGCAGAACACATTGTTGGAGTGTCAGAATGCATAGACAGAAGGCAAAAAAGCGTTCTATAGGTTTATTTCGCTTAGTTGCATACTCTTGAGTAGAACTGCATGTTCACTCCAGGAATAAGCACCTTTGTAAAATGAGCCAAATTGAAGCAGAACACATTGTTGGAGTGTCAGAATGCATAGATAGAAAGCAAAACAGCGTTCTATGGCTTTATTTCGCTCACTTGCTTACTCTTGAGTAGAACTGCATGTTCACTCCTGGAATAAGCACCTTTGTAAAATGAGCCACATTGAAGCAGAACAAATTGTTGGAGTGTCAGAATGCATAGACAGAAGGCAAATAAGCGTTCTATGGGTTTATTTCGCTTAGTTGCTTACTCTTGAGTAGAACTGCATGTTCACTCCTGGAATAAGCACCTTTGTAAAATGCGCCAAATTGAAGCAAAACACATTGTTGGAGTGTCAGAATGCATAGATAAAAGACAAATAAGCGTTCTTAAGCGTTCTATGGCTTTATTTCGCTTAGTTGCTTACTCTTTAGTAGAAATGCATATGCACTCCAGAAATAAGCACCTTTGTAAAATGAGCCAAATTGAAGCAGAACACATTGTTGGAGTGTCAGAATGCATAGATAGAAAGCAAAAAAGCGTTCTATAGGTTTATTTCGCTTAGTTGCTTACTCTTGAGTAGAACTGCATGTTCACTCCAGAAATGAGCGCCTTTGTAAAATGAGCCAAATTGGAGCAGAACAAATTGTTGGAGTGTCAGAATGCATAGATAGAAAGCAAAAAAGCGTTCTATATGTTTAGTTCGCTAGTTGCTTACTCTTGAGTAGAACTGCATGTTCACTCCAGAAATAAGCATCTTTCTAAAATGAGCCAAATTGAAGCAGAACACATTGTTGGAGTGTCAGAATGCATAGATAGAAAGCATAAAAGCGTTCTATGGCTTTATTTCGCTTAATTCCTTACTCTTGAGTAGAACTGCATGGTCACTCCAGAAATAAGCATCTTTGTAAAATGAGCCAAATTGAAGCAGAACAAATTGTTGGAGTATCAGAATGCATAGACAGAAGGCAAAAAAGCGTTCTATAGGTTTATTTCGCTTAGTTGCTTACTCTTGAGTAGAACTGCAAGTTCACTCCAGAAATAAGCATCTTTGTAAAATCAGCCAAATTGAAGCAGAACAAATTGTTGGAGTGTCAGAATGCATAGATAGAAAGCAAAAAAGCGTTCTATGGCTTTATTTCACTTAGTTGTTACTCTTGAGTAGAACTGCATGTTCACTCCAGAAATAAGTATCTTTGTAAAATGAGCCAAATTGAAGCAGAACAAATTGTTGGAGTGTCAGAATGCATATATAGAAAGCATAAAAGCGTTCTATGGCTTTATTTCGCTTAGTTGCTTACTCTTGAGTAGAACTGCATGGTCACTCCAGAAATAAGCATCTTTGTAAAATGAGCCAAATTAAAGCAGAACACATTGTTGGAGTGTCAGAATGCATAGACAGAAGGCAAAAAAGCGTTCTATAGGTTTATTTCGCTTAGTTGCTTACTCTTGAGTAGAACTGCATGTTCACTCCAGGAATAAGCACCTTTGTAAAATGAGCCAAATTGAAGCAGAACACATTGTTGGAGTGTCAGAATGCATAGACAGAAGGCAAATAAGCGTTCTATGGGTTTATTTCGCTTAGTTGCTTACTCTTGAGTAGAAATGCATATGAGATCCAGAAATAAGCACCTTTGTAAAATGAGCCAAATTGAAGCAAAACACATTGTTGGAGTGTCAGAATGCATAGATAGAAGACAAATAAGCGTTCTATGGGTTTATGTCGCTTAGTTGCTTACTCTTGAGTAGAAAAGCATATGCACTCCAGAAATAAGCACCTTTGTAAAATGAGCAAAATTGAAGCAGAACAAATTGTTGGAGTGTCAGAATGCATATATAGAACGCATAAAAGCGTTTTATGGCTTTATTTCGCTTAGTTGCTTACTCTTGAGTAGAACTGCATGGTCACTCCAGAAATAAGCATCTTCGTAAAATGAACCAAATTGAAGCAGAACAAATTGTTGGAGTTTCAGAATGCATAGACAGAAGGCAAAAAAAGCGTTTTATAGGTTTATTTCGCTTAGTTGCTTACTCTTGAGTAGAACTGCATGGTCACTCCAGAAATAAGCATCTTTGTAAAATGAGCCAAATTGAAGCAGAACACATTGTTGGAGTGTCAGAATGCATAGACAGAAGGCAAAACAGCGTTCTATAGGTTTATTTCGCTTAGTTGCATACTCTTGAGTAGAACTGCATGTTCACTCCAGGAATAAGCACCTTTGTAAAATGAGCCAAATTGAAGCAGAACACATTGTTGGAGTGTCAGAATGCATAGATAGAAAGCAAAACAGCGTTCTATGGCTTTATTTCGCTCACTTGCTTACTCTTGAGTAGAACTGCATGTTCACTCCTGGAATAAGCACCTTTGTAAAATGAGCCAAATTGAAGCAGAACACATTGTTGGAGTGTCAGAATGCATAGACAGAAGGCAAATAAGCGTTCTATGGGTTTATTTCGCTTAGTTGCTTACTCTTGAGTAGAACTGCATGTTCACTCCTGGAATAAGCACCTTTGTAAAATGCGCCAAATTGAAGCAAAACACATTGTTGTAGTGTCAGAATGCATAGATAGAAGACAAATAAGCGTTCTATGGCTTTATTTCGCTTAGTTGCTTACTCTTTAGTAGAAATGCATATGCACTCCAGAAATAAGCACCTTTGTAAAATGAGCCAAATTGAAGCAGAACACATTGTTGGAGTGTCAGAATGCATAGATGGAAGGCAAATATGCGTTCTATGGCTTTATTTCGCTTAGTTGCTTACTCTTGAGCAGAAATGCATCTGCACTCCAGAAATAAGGACCTTTGTAAAAAAAAAAGCCAAATTGAAGCAGAACACATTGTTGGAGTGTCAGAATGCATAGATAGAAGACAAATAAGCGTTCTATGGGTTTATTTCGCTGATTTGCTTACTCTTGAGTAGAAATGCATATGAGATCCAGAAATAAGCACCTTTGTAAAATGAGCCAAATTGAAGCAGAACAAATTGTTGGAGTGTCAGAATGCATAGATAGAAAGCAAAAAAGCGTTCTATAGGTTTATTTCGCTTAGTTGCTTACTCTTGTGTAGAACTGCATGTTCACTCCAGAAATGAGTGCCTTTGTAAAATGAGCCAAATTGAAGCAGAACAAATTGTTGGAGTGTCAGAATGCATAGACAGAAGGCAAAAAAGCGTTCTATAGGTTTATTTCGCTTAGTTGCTTACTCTTGAGTAGAACTGCATGTTCACTCCAGAAATAAGCATCTTTGTAAAATGAGCCAAATTGAAGCAGAACACATTGTTGGAGTGTCAGAATGCATAGATAGAAAGCAAAAAAGTGTTCTATGGCTTTATTTCGCTTAGTTGCTTACTCTTGAGTAGAACTGCATGTTCACTCCAGAAATAAGCACCTTTGTAAAATGAGCCAAATTGAAGCAGAACACATTGTTGGAGTGTCAGAATGCATAGATAAAAGGCAAATAAGCGTTCTATGGCTTTATTTCGCATAGTTGCTTACTCTTGAGTAGAACTGCATGTTCACTCCAGAAATAAGCATCTTTGTAAAATGAGTCAAATTGAAGCAGAACAAATTGTTGGAGTGTCAGAATGCATATATAGAAAGCATAAAAGCGTTCTATGGCTTTATTTCGCTTAGTGGCTTACTCTTGAGTAGAACTGCACGGTCACTCCAGAAATAAGCATCTTCGTAAAATGACCCAAATTGAAGCAGAACAAATTGTTGGAGTTTCAGAATGCATAGACAGAAGGCAAAAAAAGCGTTCTATAGGTTTATTTCGCTTAGTTGCTTACTCTTGAGTAGAACTGCATGTTCACTCCAGAAATGAGCGCCTTTGTAAAATGAGCCAAATTGAAGCAGAACAAATTGTTGGAGTGTCAGAATGCATAGATAGAAAGCAAAAAAGCGTTCTATATGTTTATTTCGCTTAGTTGCTTACTCTTGAGTAGAACTGCATGGTCACTCCAGAAATAAGCATCTTTGTAAAATGAGCCAAATTGAAGCAGAACACATTGTTGGAGTGTCAGAATGCATAGACAGAAGGCAAAAAAGCGTTCTATAGGTTTATTTCGCTTAGTTGCTTACTCTTGAGTAGAACGGCATGTTCACTCCAGGAATAAGCACCTTTGTAAAATGAGCCAAATTGAAGCAGAACACATTGTTGGAGTGTCAGAATGCATATATAGAAAGCAAAACAGCGTTCTATGGCTTTATTTCGCTCAGTTGCTTACTCTTGAGTAGAACTGCATGTTCACTCCTGGAATAAGCACCTTCGTAAAATGAGCCAAATTGAAGCAGAACACATTGTTGGAGTGTCAGAATGCATAGACAGAAGGCAAATAAGCGTTCTATGGGTTTATTTCGCTTAGTTGCTTACTCTTGAGTAGAAATGCATATGAGATCCAGAAATAAGCACCTTTGTAAAATGAGCCAAATTGAAGCAAAACACATTGTTGGAGTGTCAGAATGCATAGATAAAAGAGAAATAAGCGTTCTTAAGCGTTCTATGGGTTTATTTCGCTTAGTTGCTTACTCTTGAGTAGAAATGCATATGAGATCCAGAAATACGCACCTTTGTAAAATGAGCCAAATTGAAGCAGAACACATTGTTGGAGTGTCAGAATGCATAGATAGAATACAAATAAGCGTTCTATGGCTTTATTTCGCTTAGTTGCTTACTCTTTAGTAGAAATGCATATGCACTCCAGAAATAAGCACTTTGGAAAATGAGCCAAATTGAAGCAGAACACATTGTTGGAGTGTCAGAATGCATAGATATAAGGCAAATATGCGTTCTATGGCTTTATTTCGCTTAGTTGCTTACTCTTGAGCAGAAATGCATCTGCACTCCAGAAATAAGGACCTTTGTAAAAAAAAAGCCAAATTGAAGCAGAACACATTGTTGGAGTGTCAGAATGCATAGAAAGAAGACAAATAAGCATTCTATGGGTTTATTTCGCTGATTTGCTTACTCTTGAGTAGAAATGCATATGAGATCCAGAAATAAGCACCTTTGTAAAATGAGCCAAATTGAAGCAGAACACATTGTTGGAGTGTCAGAATGCATAGATAAAAAGCAAAACAGCGTTCTATGGCTTTATTTCGCTCAGTTGCTTACTCTTGAGTAGAACTGCATGTTCACTCCTGGAATAAGCACCTTTGTAAAATGAGCCAAATTGAAGCAGAACACATTGTTGGAGTGTCAGAATGCATAGACAGAAGGCAAGTAAGCGTTCTATAGGTTTATTTCGCTTAGTTGCTTACTCTTGAGTAGAACTGCATGTTCACTCCAGAAATGAGCGCCTTTGTAAAATGAGCCAAATTGGAGCAGAACAAATTGTTGGAGTGTCAGAATGCATAGATAGAAAGCATAAAAGCGTTCTATGGCTTTATTTCGCTTAATTCCTTACTCTTGAGTAGAACTGCATGGTCACTCCAGAAATAAGCATATTTGTAAAATGAGCCAAATTGAAGCAGAACAAATTGTAGGAGTGTCAGAATGCAAAGACAGAAGGCAAAAAAGCGTTCTATAGGTTTATTTCGCTTAGTTGCTTACTCTTGAGTAGAACTGCATGTTCACTCCAGAAATGAGCTCCTTTTAAAATCAGCCAAATTGAAGCAGAACACATTGTTGGAGTGTCAGAATGCATAGATAAAAGACAAATAAGCGTTCTATGGGTTTATTTCGCTTAGTTGCTTACTCTTGAGTAGAAATGCATATGCACTCCAGAAATAAGCAACTTTGCAAAATGAGCCAAATTGAAGCAAAACACATTGTTGGAGTGTCAGAATGCATAGATAAAAGACAAATAAGCGTTCCTAAGCGTTCTATGGGTTTATTTCGCTTAGTTGCTTACTCTTGAGTAGAAATGCATATGAGATCCAGAAATACGCACCTTTGTAAAATGCGCCAAATTGAAGCAGAACACATTGTTGGAGTGTCAGAATGCATAGATAGAAGACAAATAAGCGTTCTATGGGTTTAGTTCGCTTAGTTGCTCACTCTTTAGTAGAAAAGCATATGCACTCCAGAAATAAGCACCTTTGTAAAATGAGCCAAATTGAAGCAGAACACATTGTTGGAGTGTCAGAATGCATAGATAGAAAGCAAAAAAGCGTTCTATAGGTTTATTTCGCTTAGTTGCTTACTCTTGAGTAGAACTGCATGTTCACTCCAGAAATGAGCGCCTTCGTAAAATGAGCCAAATTGGAGCAGAACAAATTGTTGGAGTGTCAGAATGCATAGATAGAAAGCAAAAAAGCGTTCTATATGTTTAGTTCGCTAGTTCCTTACTCTTGAGTAGAACTGCATGTTCACTCCAGAAATAAGCATCTTTCTAAAATGAGCCAAATTGAAGCAGAACACATTGTTGGAGTGTCAGAATGCATAGATAGAAAGCATAAAAGCGTTCTATGGCTTTATTTCGCTTAATTCCTTACTCTTGAGTAGAACTGCATGGTCACTCCAGAAATAAGCATCTTTGTAAAATGAGCCAAATTGAAGCAGAACAAATTGTTGGAGTATCAGAATGCATAGACAGAAGGCAAAAAAGCGTTCTATAGGTTTATTTCGCTTAGTTGCTTACTCTTGAGTAGAACTGCATGTTCACTCCAGAAATAAGCATCTTTGTAAAATCAGCCAAATTGAAGCAGAACAAATTGTTGGAGTGTCAGAATGCATAGATAGAAAGCAAAAAAGCGTTCTATGGCTTTATTTCACTTAGTTGTTACTCTTGAGTAGAACTGCATGTTCACTCCAGAAATAAGCATCTTTGTAAAATGAGCCAAATTGAAGCAGAACAAATTGTTGGAGTGTCAGAATGTATATATATAAAGCATAAAAGCGTTCTATGGCTTTATTTCGCTTAGTTGCTTACTCTTGAGTAGAACTGCATGGTCACTCCAGAAATAAGCATCTTTGTAAAATGAGCCAAATTGAAGCAGAACACATTGTTGGAGTGTCAGAATGCATAGACAGAAGGCAAAAAAGCGTTCTATAGGTTTATTTCGCTTAGTTGCTTACTCTTGAGTAGAACTGCATGTTCACTCCAGGAATAAGCACCTTTGTAAAATGAGCCAAATTGAAGCAGAACACATTGTTGGAGTGTCAGAATGCATAGACAGAAGGCAAATAAGCGTTCTATGGGTTTATTTCGCTTAGTTGCTTACTCTTGAGTAGAAATGCATATGAGATCCAGAAATAAGCACCTTTGTAAAATGAGCCAAATTGAAGCAAAACACATTGTTGGAGTGTCAGAATGCATAGATAGAAGACAAATAAGCGTTCTATGGGTTTATGTCGCTTAGTTGCTTACTCTTGAGTAGAAAAGCATATGCACTCCAGAAATAAGCACCTTTGTAAAATGAGCAAAATTGAAGCAGAACAAATTGTTGGAGTGTCAGAATGCATATATAGAACGCATAAAAGCGTTCTATGGCTTTATTTCGCTTAGTTGCTTACTCTTGAGTAGAACTGCATGGTCACTCCAGAAATAAGCATCTTCGTAAAATGAACCAAATTGAAGCAGAACAAATTGTTGGAGTTTCAGAATGCATAGACAGAAGGCAAAAAAAGCGTTTTATAGGTTTATTTCGCTTAGTTGCTTACTCTTGAGTAGAACTGCATGGTCACTCCAGAAATAAGCATCTTTGTAAAATGAGCCAAATTGAAGCAGAACACATTGTTGGAGTGTCAGAATGCATAGACAGAAGGCAAAAAAGCGTTCTATAGGTTTATTTCGCTTAGTTGCATACTCTTGAGTAGAACTGCATGTTCACTCCAGGAATAAGCACCTTTGTAAAATGAGCCAAATTGAAGCAGAACACATTGTTGGAGTGTCAGAATGCATAGATAGAAAGCAAAACAGCGTTCTATGGCTTTATTTCGCTCACTTGCTTACTCTTGAGTAGAACTGCATGTTCACTCCTGGAATAAGCACCTTTGTAAAATGAGCCAAATTGAAGCAGAACACATTGTTGGAGTGTCAGAATGCATAGACAGAAGGCAAATAAGCGTTCTATGGGTTTATTTCGCTTAGTTGCTTACTCTTGAGTAGAACTGCATGTTCACTCCTGGAATAAGCACCTTTGTAAAATGCGCCAAATTGAAGCAAAACACATTGTTGGAGTGTCAGAATGCATAGATAGAAGACAAATAAGCGTTCTATGGCTTTATTTCGCTTAGTTGCTTACTCTTTAGTAGAAATGCATATGCACTCCAGAAATAAGCACCTTTGTAAAATGAGCCAAATTGAAGCAGAACACATTGTTGGAGTGTCAGAATGCATAGATGGAAGGCAAATATGCGTTCTATGGCTTTATTTCGCTTAGTTGCTTACTCTTGAGCAGAAATGCATCTGCACTCCAGAAATAAGGACCTTTGTAAAAAAAAAGCCAAATTGAAGCAGAACACATTGTTGGAGTGTCAGAATGCATAGACAGAAGGCAAAAAAGCGTTCTATAGGTTTATTTCGCTTAGTTCCATACTCTTGAGTAGAACTGCATGTTCACTCCAGAAATAAGCATCTTTGTAAAATGAGCCAAATTGAAGCAGAATACATTGTTGGAGTGTCAGAATGCATAGATAGAAAGCAAAAAAGCGTTCTATGGCTTTATTTCGCTTAGTTGCTTACTCTTGAGTAGAACTGCATGTTCACTCCAGAAATAAGCACCTTTGTAAAATGAGCCAAATTGAAGCAGAACACATTGTTGGAGTGTCAGAATGCATAGATAGAAGGCAAATAAGCGTTCTATGGCTTTATTTCGCATAGTTGCTTACTCTTGAGTAGAACTGCATGTTCACTCCAGAAATAAGCATCTTTGTAAAATGAGTCAAATTGAAGCAGAACAAATTGTTGGAGTGTCAGAATGCAGAATGCATAGATAGAAAGCATAAAAGCGTTCTATGGCTTTATTTCACTTAGTTGTTACTCTTGAGTAGAACTGCATGTTCACTCCAGAAATAAGCATCTTTGTAAAATGAGCCAAATTGAAGCAGAACAAATTGTTGGAGTGTCAGAATGCATATATAGAAAGCATAAAAGCGTTCTATGGCTTTATTTCGCTTAGTGGCTTACTCTTGAGTAGAACTGCACGGTCACTCCAGAAATAAGCATCTTCGTAAAATGAGCCAAATTGAAGCAGAACAAATTGTTGGAGTTTCAGAATGCATAGACAGAATTCAAAAAAAGCGTTCTATAGGTTTATTTCGCTTAGTTGCTTACTCTTGAGTAGAACTGCATGTTCACTCCAGAAATGAGCGCCTTTGTAAAATGAGCCAAATTGAAGCAGAACAAATTGTTGGAGTGTCAGAATGCATAGATAGAAAGCAAAAAAGCGTTCTATATGTTTATTTCGCTTAGTTGCTTACTCTTGAGTAGAACTGCATGGTCACTCCAGAAATAAGCATCTTTGTAAAATGAGCCAAATTGAAGCAGAACACATTGTTGGAGTGTCAGAATGCATAGACAGAAGGCAAAAAAGCGTTCTATAGGTTTATTTCGCTTAGTTGCTTACTCTTGAGTAGAACGGCATGTTCACTCCAGGAATAAGCACCTTTGTAAAATGAGCCAAATTGAAGCAGAACACATTGTTGGAGTGTCAGAATGCATAGATAGAAAGCAAAACAGCGTTCTATGGCTTTATTTCGCTCAGTTGCTTACTCTTGAGTAGAACTGCATGTTCACTCCAGAATAAGCACCTTTGTAAAATGAGCCAAATTGAAGCAGAACACATTGTTGGAGTGTCAGAATGCATAGACAGAAGGCAAATAAGCGTTCTGTGGGTTTATTTCGCTTAGTTGCTTACTCTTGAGTAGAAATGCATATGAGATCCAGAAAAAAGCACCTTTGTAAAATGAGCCAAATTGAAGCAAAACACATTGTTGGAGTGTCAGAATGCATAGATAAAAGACAAATAAGCGTTCTTAAGCGTTCTATGGGTTTATTTCGCTTAGTTGCTTACTCTTTAGTAGAAATGCATATGCACTCCAGAAATAAGCACCTTTGTAAAATGAGCCAAATTGAAGCAGAACACATTGTTGGAGTGTCAGAATGCATAGATAGAAGTCAAATATGCGTTCTATGGCTTTATTTCGCTTAGTTGCTTACTCTTGAGCAGAAATGCATCTGCACTCCAGAAATAAGGACCTTTGTAAAAAAAAAAAGCCAAATTGAAGCAGAACACATTGTTGGAGTGTCAGAATGCATAGAAAGAAGACAAATAAGCGTTCTATGGGTTTATTTCGCTGATTTGCTTACTCTTGAGTAGAAATGCATATGAGATCCAGAAATAAGCACCTTTGTAAAATGAGCCAAATTGAAGCAGAACACATTGTTGGAGTGTCAGAATGCATAGATAAAAAGCAAAACAGCGTTCTATGGCTTTATTTCGCTCAGTTGCTTACTCTTGAGTAGAGCTGCATGTTCACTCCTGGAATAAGCACCTTTGTAAAATGAGCCAAATTGAAGCAGAACACATTGTTGGAGTGTCAGAATGCATAGACAGAAGGCAAGTAAGCGTTCTATAGGTTTATTTCGCTTAGTTGCTTAATCTTGAGTAGAACTGCATGTTCACTCCAGAAATGAGCGCCTTTGTAAAATGAGACAAATTGGAGCAGAACAAATTGTTGGAGTGTCAGAATGCATAGATAGAAAGCATAAAAGCGTTCTATGGCTTTATTTCGCTTAATTCCTTACTCTTGAGTAGAACTGCATGGTCACTCCAGAAATAAGCATCTTTGTAAAATGAGCCAAATTGAAGCAGAACAAATTGTTGGAGTGTCAGAATGCATAGACAGAAGGCAAAAAAGCGTTCTATAGGTTTATTTCGCTGAGTTGCTTACTCTTGAGTAGAACTGCATGTTCACTCCAGAAATGAGCTCCTTTTAAAATCAGCCAAATTGAAGCAGAACACATTGTTGGAGTGTCAGAATGCATAGATAAAAGACAAATAAGCGTTCTATGGGTTTATTTCGCTTAGTTGCTTACTCTTGAATAGAAATGCATATGCACTCCAGAAATAAGCAACTTTGTAAAATGAGCCAAATTGAAGCAAAACACATTGTTGGAGTGTCAGAATGCATAGATAGAAGACAAATAAGCGTTCAATGGGTTTATTTCGCTTAGTTGCTTACTCTTGAGTAGAAATGCATATGAGATCCAGAAATAAGCACCTTTGTAAAATCAGCCAAATTGAAGCAAAACACATTGCTGGAGTGTCAGAATGCATAGATAAAAGACAAATAAGCGTTCCTAAGCGTTCTATGGGTTTATTTCGCTTAGTTGCTTACTCTTGAGTAGAAATGCATATGAGATCCAGAAATACGCACCTTTGTAAAATGCGCCAAATTGAAGCAGAACACATTGTTGGAGTCTCAGAATGCATAGATAGAAGACAACTAAGCGTTCTATGGGTTTATTTCGCTTAGTTGCTCACTCTTTAGTAGAAAAGCATATGCACTCCAGAAATAAGCACCTTTGTAAAATGAGCCAAATTGAAGCAGAACACATTGTTGGAGTGTCAGAATGCATAGATAGAAAGCAAAAAAGCGTTCTATAGGTTTATTTCGCTTAGTTGCTTACTCTTGAGTAGAACTGCATGTTCACTCCAGAAATGAGCGCCTTTGTAAAATGAGCCAAATTGGAGCAGAACAAATTGTTGGAGTGTCAGAATGCATAGATAGAAAGCAAAAAAGCGTTCTATAGGTTTAGTTCACTAGTTGCTTACTCTTGAGTAGAACTGCATGTTCACTCCAGAAATAAGCATCTTTCTAAAATGAGCCAAATTGAAGCAGAACACATTGTTGGAGTGTGAGAATGCATAGACAGAAGGCAAATAAGCGTTCTATGGGTTTATTTCGCTTAGTTGCTTACTCTTGAGTAGAAATGCATGGTCACTCCAGAAATAAGCATCTTTGTAAAATGAGCCAAATTGAAGCAGAACAAATTGTTGGAGTATCAGAATGCATAGACAGAAGGCAAAAAAGCGTTCTATAGGTTTATTTCGCTTAGTTGCTTACTCTTGAGTAGAACTGCATGTTCACTCCAGAAATAAGCATCTTTGTAAAATGAGCCGAATTGAAGCAGAACAAGTTGTTGGAGTGTCAGAATGCATAGATAGTAGTCAAATAAGCGTTCTATGGCTTTATTTCGCTTAGTTGCTTACTCTTGAGTAGAACTGCATCGTCACTCCAGAAATAAGCATCTTTGTAAAATGAGCCAAATTGAAGCAGAATAAGTTGTTGGAGTGTCAGAATGCATAGAAAGAAGTCCAATAAGCGTTCTCTGGCTTTATTTCGCTTAATTCCTTACTCTTGAGTAGAACTGCATGGTCACTCCAGAAATAAGCATCTTTGTAAAATGAGCCAAATTGAAGCAGAACAAATTGTTGGAGTATCAGAATGCATAGACAGAAGGCAAAAAAGCGTTCTATAGGTTTATTTCGCTTAGTTGCTTACTCTTGAGTAGAACTGCATGTTCACTCCAGAAATAAGCATCTTTGTAAAATCAGCCAAATTGAAGCAGAACACATTGATGGAGTGTCTGAATGCATAGATAGGAGGCAAATAAGCGTTCTATGGCTTTATTTCGCTTAGTTGCTTACTCTTGAGTAGAACTGCATGGTCACTCCAGAAATAAGCATCTTTGTAAAATGAGCCAAATTGAAGCAGAACACATTGTTGGAGTGTCAGAATGCATAGACAGAAGGCAAAAAAGCGTTCTATAGGTTTATTTCGCTTAGTTGCTTACTCTTGAGTAGAACTGCATGTTCACTCCAGGAATAAGCACCTTTGTAAAATGAGCCAAATTGAAGCAGAACACATTGTTGGAGTGTCAGAATGCATAGACAGAAGGCAAATAAGCGTTCTATGGGTTTATTTCGCTTAGTTGGTTACTCTTGAGTAGAAATGCATATGAGATCCAGAAATAAGCACCTTTGTAAAATGAGCCAAATTGAAGCAAAACACATTGTTGGAGTGTCAGAATGCATAGACAGAAGACAAATAAGCGTTCTATGGGTTTATGTCGCTTAGTTGCTTACTCTTGAGTAGAAATGCATATGCACTCCAGAAATAAGCACCTTTGTAAAATGAGCAAAATTGAAGCAGAACAAATTGTTGGAGTGTCAGAATGCATATATAGAACGCATAAAAGCGTTCTATGGCTTTATTTCGCTTAGTTGCTTACTCTTGAGTAGAACTGCATGGTCACTCCAGAAATAAGCATCTTCGTAAAATGAACCAAATTGAAGCAGAACAAATTGTTGGAGTTTCAGAATGCATAGACAGAAGGCAAAAAAAGCGTTTTATAGGTTTATTTCGCTTAGTTGCTTACTCTTGAGTAGAACTGCATGGTCACTCCAGAAATAAGCATCTTTGTAAAATGAGCCAAATTGAAGCAGAACACATTGTTGGAGTGTCAGAATGCATAGACAGAAGGCAAAAAAGCGTTCTATAGGTTTATTTCGCTTAGTTGCATACTCTTGAGTAGAACTGCATGTTCACTCCAGGAATAAGCACCTTTGTAAAATGAGCCAAATTGAAGCAGAACACATTGTTGGAGTGTCAGAATGCATAGATAGAAAGCAAAACAGCGTTCTATGGCTTTATTTCGCTCACTTGCTTACTCTTGAGTAGAACTGCATGTTCACTCCTGGAATAAGCACCTTTGTAAAATGAGCCAAATTGAAGCAGAACACATTGTTGGAGTGTCAGAATGCATAGACAGAAGGCAAATAAGCGTTCTATGGGTTTATTTCGCTTAGTTGCTTACTCTTGAGTAGAACTGCATGTTCACTCCTGGAATAAGCACCTTTGTAAAATGCGCCAAATTGAAGCAAAACACATTGTTGGAGTGTCAGAATGCATAGATAGAAGAGAAATAAGCGTTCTATGGCTTTATTTCGCTTAGTTGCTTACTCTTTAGTAGAAATGCATATGCACTCCAGAAATAAGCACCTTTGTAAAATGAGCCAAATTGAAGCAGAACACATTGTTGGAGTGTCAGAATGCATAGATAGAAGGCATATATGCGTTCTATGGCTTTATTTCGCTTAGTTGCTTACTCTTGAGCAGAAATGCATCTGCACTCCAGAAATAAGGACCTTTGTAAAAAAAAAGCCAAATTGAAGCAGAACACATTGTTGGAGTGTCAGAATGCATAGATAGAAGACAAATAAGCGTTCTATGGGTTTATTTCGCTGATTTGCTTACTCTTGAGTAGAAATGCATATGAGATCCAGAAATAAGCACCTTTGTAAAATGAGCCAAATTGAAGCAGAACAAATTGTTGGAGTGTCAGAATGCATAGATAGAAAGCAAAAAAGCGTTCTATAGGTTTATTTCGCTTAGTTGCTTACTCTTGAGTAGAACTGCATGTTCACTCCTGGAATAAGCACCTTTGTAAAATGAGCCAAATTGAAGCAGAACACATTGTTGGAGTGTCAGAATGCATAGATAGAAAGCAAAAAAGCGTTCTATGGCTTTATTTCGCTTAGTTGCTTACTCTTGAGTAGAACTGCATGTTCACTCCAGAAATAAGCACCTTTGTAAAATGAGCCAAATTGAAGCAGAACACATTGTTGGAGTGTCAGAATGCATAGATAGAAGGCAAATAAGCGTTCTATGGCTTTATTTCGCATAGTTGCTTACTCTTGAGTAGAACTGCATGTTCACTCCAGAAATAAGCATCTTTGTAAAATGAGTCAAATTGAAGCAGAACAAATTGTTGGAGTGTCAGAATGCAGAATGCATAGATAGAAAGCATAAAAGCGTTCTATGGCTTTATTTCACTTAGTTGTTACTCTTGAGTAGAACTGCATGTTCACTCCAGAAATAAGCATCTTTGTAAAATGAGCCAAATTGAAGCAGAACAAATTGTTGGAGTGTCAGAATGCATATATAGAAAGCATAAAAGCGTTCTATGGCTTTATTTCGCTTAGTTGCTTACTCTTGAGTAGAACTGCACGTTCACTCCAGAAATATGCATCTTTGTAAAATGAGCCAAATTGAAGCAGAACAAGTTGTTGGAGTGTCAGAACGCATAGATAGAAGTCAAATAAGCGTTTTATGGCTTTATTTCGCTTAGTTGCTTACTCTTGAGTAGAACTGCATGTTCACTCCAGAAATATGCATCTTTGTAAAATGAGCCAAATTGAAGCAGAACAAGTTGTTGGAGTGTCAGAACGCATAGATAGAAGTCAAATAAGCGTTCTTTGGCTTTATTTTGCTCAGTTGCTTACTCTTGAGTAGAACTGCATGTTCACTCCAGAAATAAGCATCTTTGTAAGATGAGCCAAATTGAAGCAGAACAAGTTGTTGGAGTGTCAGAATGCATAGGTAGTAGTCAAATAAGCGTTCTATGGCTTTATTTCGCTTAGTTGCTTACTCTTGAGTAGAACTGCACGTTCACTCCAGAAATATGCATCTTTGTAAAATGAGCCAAATTGAAGCAGAACAAGTTGTTGGAGTGTCAGAATGCATAGATAGAAGTCAAATAAGCGTTCTACGGCTTTATTTCGCTTAGTTGCTTACTCTTGAGTAGAACTGCATGTTCACTCCAGAAATAAGCATCTTTGTAAGATGAGCCAAATTGAAGCAGAACAAATTGTTGGAGTGTCAGAACGCATAGATAGAAGTCAAATAAGCGTTCTATGGCTTTATTTTGCTCAGTTGCTTACTCTTGAGTAGAACTGCACGTTCACTCCAGAAATATGCATCTTTGTAAAATGAGCCAAATTGTAGCAGAACAAGTTGTTGGAGTGTCAGAACGCATAGATAGAAGTCAAATAAGCGTTCTATGGCTTTATTTCGCTTAGTTGCTTACTCTTGAGTAGAACTGCATGTTCACTCCAGAAATATGCATCTTTGTAAAATGAGCCAAATTGAAGCAGAACAAGTTGTTGGAGTGTCAGAATGCATAGATAGAAGTCATATAAGCGTTCTATGGCTTTATTTCGCTTAGTTGCTTACTCTTGAGTAGAACTGCATGTTCACTCCCGAAATAAGCATCTTTGTAAAATGAGCCGAATTGAAGCAGAACAAGTTGTTGGAGTGTCAGAATGCATAGATAGAAGTCAAATAAGCGTTCTATGGCTTTATTTCGCTTAGTTGCTTACTCTTGAGTAGAACTGCACGTTCACTCCAGAAATATGCATCTTTGTAAAATGAGCCAAATTGAAGCAGAACATGTTGTTGGAGTGTCAGAATGCATAGATAGAAGTCAAATAAGCGTTCTACGGCTTTATTTCGCTTAGTTGCTTACTCTTGAGTAGAACTGCATGTTCACTCCAGAAATAAGCATCTTTGTAAGATGAGCCAAATTGAAGCAGAACAAATTGTTGGAGTGTCAGAACGCATAGATAGAAGTCAAATAAGCGTTCTATGGCTTTATTTCGCTTAGTTGCTTACTCTTGAGTAGAACTGCATCTTCACTCCAGAAATAAGCATCTTTGTAAAATGAGCCAAATTGAAGCAGAACAAGTTGTTGGAGTGTCAGAATGCATAGATAGAAGTCAAATAAGCGTTCTATGGCTTTATTTCGCTTAGTTGCTTACTCTTGAGTAGAACTGCATGTTCACTCCCGAAATAAGCATCTTTGTAAAATGAGCCAAATTGAAGCAGAACAAGTTGTTGGAGTGTCAGAATGCATAGATAGAAGTCAAATAAGCGTTCTATGGCTTTATTTCGCTTAGTTGCTTACTCTTGAGTAGAACTGCATGTTCACTCCCGAAATATGCATCTTTGTAAAATGAGCCAAATTGAAGCAGAACAAGTTGTTGGAGTGTCAGAATGCATAGGTAGAAGTCAAATAAGCGTTCTATGGCTTTATTTCGCTTAGTTGCTTACTCTTGAGTAGAACTGCATGTTCACTCCAGAAATAAGCATCTTTGTAAGATGAGCCAAATTGAAGCAGAACAAGTTGTTGGAGTGTCAGAATGCATAGACAGAAGTCAAATAAGCGTTCTATGGCTTTATTTCGCTTAGTTGCTTACTCTTGAGTAGAACTGCATGTTCACTCCCGAAATAAGCATCTTTGTAAAATGAGCCGAATTGAAGCAGAACAAGTTGTTGGAGTGTCAGAATGCATAGATAGAAGTCAAATAAGCGTTCTATGGCTTTATTTCGCTTAGTTGCTTACTCTTGAGTAGAACTGCATGTTCACTCCAGAAATAAGCATCTTTGTAAGATGAGCCAAATTGAAGCAGAACAAGTTGTTGGAGTGTCAGAATGCATAGATAGAAGTCATATAAGCGTTCTATGGCTTTATTTCGCTTAGTTGCTTACTCTTGAGTAGAACTGCATTTTCACTCCCGAAATAAGCATCTTTGTAAAATGAGCCGAATTGAAGCAGAACAAGTTGTTGGAGTGTCAGAATGCATAGATAGAAGTCAAATAAGCGTTCTATGGCTTTATTTCGCTTAGTTGTTTACTCTTGAGTAGAACTGCACGTTCACTCCAGAAATATGCATCTTTGTAAAATGAGCCAAATTGAAGCAGAACAAGTTGTTGGAGTGTCAGAATGCATAGATAGAAGTCAAATAAGCGTTCTACGGCTTTATTTCGCTTAGTTGCTTACTCTTGAGTAGAACTGCATGTTCACTCCAGAAATAAGCATCTTTGTAAGATGAGCCAAATTGAAGCAGAACAAATTGTTGGAGTGTCAGAACGCATAGATAGAAGTCAAATAAGCGTTCTATGGCTTTATTTTGCTCAGTTGCTTACTCTTGAGTAGAACTGCACGTTCACTCCAGAAATATGCATCTTTGTAAAATGAGCCAAATTGTAGCAGAACAAGTTGTTGGAGTGTCAGAACGCATAGATAGAAGTCAAATAAGCGTTCTATGGCTTTATTTCGCTTAGTTGCTTACTCTTGAGTAGAACTGCATGTTCACTCCAGAAATATGCATCTTTGTAAAATGAGCCAAATTGAAGCAGAACAAGTTGTTGGAGTGTCAGAACGCATAGATAGAAGTCAAATAAGCGTTCTTTGGCTTTATTTTGCTCAGTTGCTTACTCTTGAGTAGAACTGCATGTTCACTCCAGAAATAAGCATCTTTGTAAGATGAGCCAAATTGAAGCAGAACAAGTTGTTGGAGTGTCAGAATGCATAGATAGAAGTCAAATAAGCGTTCTATGGCTTTATTTCGCTTAGTTGCTTACTCTTGAGTAGAACTGCATGTTCACTCCCGAAATAAGCATCTTTGTAAAATGAGCCGAATTGAAGCAGAACAAGTTGTTGGAGTGTCAGAATGCATAGATAGAAGTCAAATAAGCGTTCTATGGCTTTGTTTCGCTTAGTTGCTTACTCTTGAGTAGAACTGCACGTTCACTCCAGAAATAAGCATCTTTGTAAAATGAGCCAAATTGAAGCAGAACAAGTTGTTGGAGTGTCAGAATGCATAGGTAGAAGTCAAATAAGCGTTCTATGGCTTTATTTCGCTTAGTTGCTTACTCTTGAGTAGAACTGCATGTTCACTCCCGAAATAAGCATCTTTGTAAAATGAGCCGAATTGAAGCAGAACAAGTTGTTGGAGTGTCAGAATGCATAGATAGAAGTCAAATAAGCGTTCTATGGCTTTGTTTCGCTTAGTTGCTTACTCTTGAGTAGAACTGCACGTTCACTCCAGAAATAAGCATCTTTGTAAAATGAGCCAAATTGAAGCAGAACAAGTTGTTGGAGTGTCAGAATGCATAGGTAGAAGTCAAATAAGCGTTCTATGGCTTTATTTCGCTTAGTTGCTTACTCTTGAGTAGAACTGCATGTTCACTCCCGAAATAAGCATCTTTGTAAAATGAGCCAAATTGAAGCAGAACAAGTTGTTGGAGTGTCAGAATGCATAGATAGAAGTCAAATAAGCGTTCTATGGCTTTATTTCGCTTAGTTGCTTACTCTTGAGTAGAACTGCACGTTCACTCCATAAATATGCATCTTTGTAAAATGAGCCAAATTGAAGCAGAACAAGTTGTTGGAGTGTCAGAATGCCTAGGTAGAAGTCAAATAAGCGTTCTATGGCTTTATTTCGCTTAGTTGCTTACTCTTGAGTAGAACTGCATGTTCACTCCCGAAATAAGCATCTTTGTAAAATGAGCCAAATTGAAGCAGAACAAGTTGTTGGAGTGTCAGAATGCATAGATAGAAGTCAAATAAGCGTTCTATGGCTTTGTTTCGCTTAGTTGCTTACTCTTGAGTAGAACTGCACGTTCACTCCAGAAATATGCATCTTTGTAAAATGAGCCAAATTGAAGCAGAACAAGTTGTTGGAGTGTCAGAATGCCTAGGTAGAAGTCAAATAAGCGTTCTATGGCTTTATTTCGCTTAGTTGCTTACTCTTGAGTAGAACTGCATGTTCACTCCAGAAATAAGCATCTTTGTAAGATGAGCCAAATTGAAGCAGAACAAGTTGTTGGAGTGTCAGAATGCATAGATAGAAGTCATATAAGCGTTCTATGGCTTTATTTCGCTTAGTTGCTTACTCTTGAGTAGAACTGCATGTTCACTCCCGAAATAAGCATCTTTGTAAAATGAGCCGAATTGAAGCAGAACAAGTTGTTGGAGTGTCAGAATGCATAGATAGAAGTCAAATAAGCGTTCTATGGCTTTATTTCGCTTAGTTGCTTACTCTTGAGTAGAACTGCACGTTCACTCCAGAAATATGCATCTTTGTAAAATGAGCCAAATTGAAGCAGAACAAGTTGTTGGAGTGTCAGAACGCATAGATAGAAGTCAAATAAGTGTTTTATGGCTTTATTTCGCTTAGTTGCTTACTCTTGAGTAGAACTGCATGTTCACTCCAGAAATATGCATCTTTGTAAAATGAGCCAAATTGAAGCAGAACAAGTTGTTGGAGTGTCAGAACGCATAGATAGAAGTCAAATAAGCGTTCTTTGGCTTTATTTTGCTCAGTTGCTTACTCTTGAGTAGAACTGCATGTTCACTCCAGAAATAAGCATCTTTGTAAGATGAGCCAAATTGAAGCAGAACAAGTTGTTGGAGTGCCAGAATGCATAGGTAGTAGTCAAATAAGCGTTCTATGGCTTTATTTCGCTTAGTTGCTTACTCTTGAGTAGAACTGCACGTTCACTCCAGAAATATGCATCTTTGTAAAATGAGCCAAATTGAAGCAGAACAAGTTGTTGGAGTGTCAGAATGCCTAGGTAGAAGTCAAATAAGCGTTCTATGGCTTTATTTCGCTTGGTTGCTTACTCTTGAGTAGAACTGCATGTTCACTCCAGAAATAAGCATCTTTGTAAGATGAGCCAAATTGAAGCAGAACAAGTTGTTGGAGTGTCAGAATGCATAGATAGAAGTCATATAAGCGTTCTATGGCTTTATTTCGCTTAGTTGCTTACTCTTGAGTAGAACTGCATGTTCACTCCCGAAATAAGCATCTTTGTAAAATGAGCCGAATTGAAGCAGAACAAGTTGTTGGAGTGTCAGAATGCATAGATAGAAGTCAAATAAGCGTTCTATGGCTTTATTTCGCTTAGTTGCTTACGCTTGAGTAGAACTGCACGTTCACTCCAGAAATATGCATCTTTGTAAAATGAGCCAAATTGAAGCAGAACAAGTTGTTGGAGTGTCAGAATGCATAGTTAGAAGTCAAATAAGCGTTCTACGGCTTTATTTCGCTTAGTTGCTTACTCTTGAGTAGAACTGCATGTTCACTCCAGAAATAAGCATCTTTGTAAGATGAGCCAAATTTAAGCAGAACAAATTGTTGGAGTGTCAGAACGCATAGAAAGAAGTCAAATAAGCGTTCTATGGCTTTATTTTGCTCAGTTGCTTACTCTTGAGTAGAACTGCACGTTCACTCCAGAAATATGCATCTTTGTAAAATGAGCCAAATTGTAGCAGAACAAGTTGTTGGAGTGTCAGAACGCATAGATAGAAGTCAAATAAGCGTTCTATGGCTTTATTTCGCTTAGTTGCTTACTCTTGAGTAGAACTGCATGTTCACTCCAGAAATATGCATCTTTGTAAAATGAGCCAAATTGAAGCAGAACAAGTTGTTGGAGTGTCAGAACGCATAGATAGAAGTCAAATAAGCGTTCTTTGGCTTTATTTTGCTCAGTTGCTTACTCTTGAGTAGAACTGCATGTTCACTCCAGAAATAAGCATCTTTGTAAGATGAGCCAAATTGAAGCAGAACAAGTTGTTGGAGTGTCAGAATGCATAGATAGAAGTCATATAAGCGTTCTATGGCTTTATTTCGCTTAGTTGCTTACTCTTGAGTAGAACTGCATGTTCACTCCCGAAATAAGCATCTTTGTAAAATGAGCCGAATTGAAGCAGAACAAGTTGTTGGAGTGTCAGAATGCATAGATAGAAGTCAAATAAGCGTTCTATGGCTTTATTTCGCTTAGTTGCTTACTCTTGAGTAGAACTGCACGTTCACTCCAGAAATATGCATCTTTGTAAAATGAGCCAAATTGAAGCAGAACAAGTTGTTGGAGTGTCAGAATGCATAGATAGAAGTCAAATAAGCGTTCTACGGCTTTATTTCGCTTAGTTGCTTACTCTTGAGTAGAACTGCATGTTCACTCCAGAAATAAGCATCTTTGTAAGATGAGCCAAATTGAAGCAGAACAAATTGTTGGAGTGTCAGAACGCATAGATAGAAGTCAAATAAGCGTTCTATGGCTTTATTTCGCTTAGTTGCTTACTCTTGAGTAGAACTGCATCTTCACTCCAGAAATAAGCATCTTCGTAAAATGAGCCAAATTGAAGCAGAACAAGTTGTTGGAGTGTCAGAATGCATAGATAGAAGTCAAATAAGCGTTCTATGGCTTTATTTCGCTTAGTTGCTTACTCTTGAGTAGAACTGCATGTTCACTCCCGAAATAAGCATCTTTGTAAAATGAGCCAAATTGAAGCAGAACAAGTTGTTGGAGTGTCAGAATGCATAGATAGAAGTCAAATAAGCGTTCTATGGCTTTATTTCGCTTAGTTGCTTACTCTTGAGTAGAACTGCACGTTCACTCCAGAAATATGCATCTTTGTAAAATGAGCCAAATTGAAGCAGAACAAGTTTTTGGAGTGTCAGAATGCATAGGTAGAAGTCAAATAAGCGTTCTATGGCTTTATTTCGCTTAGTTGCTTACTCTTGAGTAGAACTGCATGTTCACTCCAGAAATAAGCATCTTTGTAAGATGAGCCAAATTGAAGCAGAACAAGTTGTTGGAGTGTCAGAATGCATAGACAGAAGTCAAATAAGCGTTCTATGGCTTTATTTCGCTTAGTTGCTTACTCTTGAGTAGAACTGCATGTTCACTCCCGAAATAAGCAACTTTGTAAAATGAGCCGAATTGAAGCAGAACAAGTTGTTGGAGTGTCAGAATGCATAGATAGAAGTCAAATAAGCGTTCTATGGCTTTGTTTCGCTTAGTTGCTTACTCTTGAGTAGAACTGCACGTTCACTCCAGAAATAAGCATCTTTGTAAAATGAGCCAAATTGAAGCAGAACAAGTTGTTGGAGTGTCAGAATGCATAGGTAGAAGTCAAATAAGCGTTCTATGGCTTTATTTCGCTTAGTTGCTTACTCTTGAGTAGAACTGCATGTTCACTCCCGAAATAAGCATCTTTGTAAAATGAGCCAAATTGAAGCAGAACAAGTTGTTGGAGTGTCAGAATGCATAGATAGAAGTCAAATAAGCGTTCTATGGCTATATTTCGCTTAGTTGCTTACTCTTGAGTAGAACTGCACGTTCACTCCAGAAATATGCATCTTTGTAAAATGAGCCAAATTGAAGCAGAACAAGTTGTTGGAGAGTCAGAATGCCTAGGTAGAAGTCAAATAAGCGTTCTATGGCTTTATTTCGCTTAGTTGCTTACTCTTGAGTAGAACTGCATGTTCACTCCAGAAATAAGCATCTTCGTAAGATGAGCCAAATTGAAGCAGAACAAGTTGTTGGAGTGTCAGAATGCATAGATAGAAGTCATATAAGCGTTCTATGGCTTTATTTCGCTTAGTTGCTTACTCTTGAGTAGAACTGCATGTTCACTCCCGAAATAAGCATCTTTGTAAAATGAGCCGAATTGAAGCAGAACAAGTTGTTGGAGTGTCAGAATGCATAGATAGAAGTCAAATAAGCGTTCTATGGCTTTATTTCGCTTAGTTGCTTACTCTTGAGTAGAACTGCACGTTCACTCCAGAAATATGCATCTTTGTAAAATGAGCCAAATTGAAGCAGAACAAGTTGTTGGAGTGTCAGAACGCATAGATAGAAGTCAAATAAGCGTTTTATGGCTTTATTTCGCTTAGTTGCTTACTCTTGAGTAGAACTGCATGTTCACTCCAGAAATATGCATCTTTGTAAAATGAGCCAAATTGAAGCAGAACAAGTTGTTGGAGTGTCAGAATGCATAGGTAGTAGTCAAATAAGCGTTCTATGGCTTTATTTCGCTTAGTTGCTTACTCTTGAGTAGAACTGCACGTTCACTCCAGAAATATGCATCTTTGTAAAATGAGCCAAATTGAAGCAGAACAAGTTGTTGGAGTGTCAGAATGCCTAGGTAGAAGTCAAATAAGCGTTCTATGGCTTTATTTCGCTTAGTTGCTTACTCTTGAGTAGAACTGCATGTTCACTCCAGAAATAAGCATCTTTGTAAAATGAGCCAAATTGAAGCAGAACAAGTTGTTGGAGTGTCAGAATGCATAGATAGAAGTCAAATAAGCGTTCTATGGCTTTATTTCGCTTAGTTGCTACTCTTGAGTAGAACTGCATGTTCACTCCCGAAATAAGCATCTTTGTAAAATGAGCCAAATTGAAGCAGAACAAGTTGTTGGAGTGTCAGAATGCATAGATAGAAGTCAAATAAGCGTTCTATGGCTTTATTTCGCTTAGTTGCTTACTCTTGAGTAGAACTGCACGTTCACTCCAGAAATATGCATCTTTGTAAAATGAGCCAAATTGAAGCAGAACAAGTTGTTGGAGTGACAGAATGCATAGGTAGAAGTCAAATAAGCGTTCTATGGCTTTATTTCGCTTAGTTGCTTACTCTTGAGTAGAACTGCAAGTTCACTCCAGAAATAAGCATCTTTGTAAGATGAGCCAAATTGAAGCAGAACAAGTTGTTGGAGTGTCAGAATGCATAGACAGAAGTCAAATAAGCGTTCTATGGCTTTATTTCGCTTAGTTGCTTACTCTTGAGTAGAACTGCATGTTCACTCCCGAAATAAGCATCTTTGTAAAATGAGCCGAATTGAAGCAGAACAAGTTGTTGGAGTGTCAGAATGCATAGATAGAAGTCAAATAAGCGTTCTATGGCTTTGTTTTGCTTAGTTGCTTACTCTTGAGTAGAACTGCACGTTCACTCCAGAAATAAGCATCTTTGTAAAATGAGCCAAATTGAAGCAGAACAAGTTGTTGGAGTGTCAGAATGCATAGGTAGAAATCAAATAAGCGTTCTATGGCTATATTTCGCTTAGTTGCTTACTCTTGAGTAGAACTGCACGTTCACTCCAGAAATATGCATCTTTGTAAAATGAGCCAAATTGAAGCAGAACAAGTTGTTGGAGAGTCAGAATGCCTAGGTAGAAGTCAAATAAGCGTTCTATGGCTTTATTTCGCTTAGTTGCTTACTCTTGAGTAGAACTGCATGTTCACTCCAGAAATAAGCATCTTTGTAAGATGAGCCAAATTGAAGCAGAACAAGTTGTTGGAGTGTCAGAATGCATAGATAGAAGTCATATAAGCGTTCTATGGCTTTATTTCGCTTAGTTGCTTACTCTTGAGTAGAACTGCATGTTCACTCCCGAAATAAGCATCTTTGTAAAATGAGCCGAATTGAAGCAGAACAAGTTGTTGGAGTGTCAGAATGCATAGATAGAAGTCAAATAAGCGTTCTATGGCTTTATTTCGCTTAGTTGCTTACGCTTGAGTAGAACTGCACGTTCACTCCAGAAATATGCATCTTTGTAAAATGAGCCAAATTGAAGCAGAACAAGTTGTTGGAGTGTCAGAATGCATAGTTAGAAGTCAAATAAGCGTTCTACGGCTTTATTTCGCTTAGTTGCTTACTCTTGAGTAGAACTGCATGTTCACTCCAGAAATAAGCATCTTTGTAAGATGAGCCAAATTTAAGCAGAACAAATTGTTGGAGTGTGAGAACGCATAGAAAGAAGTCAAATAAGCGTTCTATGGCTTTATTTTGCTCAGTTGCTTACTCTTGAGTAGAACTGCACGTTCACTCCAGAAATATGCATCTTTGTAAAATGAGCCAAATTGTAGCAGAACAAGTTGTTGGAGTGTCAGAACGCATAGATAGAAGTCAAATAAGCGTTCTATGGCTTTATTTCGCTTAGTTGCTTACTCTTGAGTAGAACTGCATGTTCACTCCAGAAATATGCATCTTTGTAAAATGAGCCAAATTGAAGCAGAACAAGTTGTTGGAGTGTCAGAACGCATAGATAGAAGTCAAATAAGCGTTCTTTGGCTTTATTTTGCTCAGTTGCTTACTCTTGAGTAGAACTGCATGTTCACTCCAGAAATAAGCATCTTTGTAAGATGAGCCAAATTGAAGCAGAACAAGTTGTTGGAGTGTCAGAATGCATAGATAGAAGTCATATAAGCGTTCTATGGCTTTATTTCGCTTAGTTGCTTACTCTTGAGTAGAACTGCATGTTCACTCCCGAAATAAGCATCTTTGTAAAATGAGCCGAATTGAAGCAGAACAAGTTGTTGGAGTGTCAGAATGCATAGATAGAAGTCAAATAAGCGTTCTATGGCTTTATTTCGCTTAGTTGCTTACTCTTGAGTAGAACTGCACGTTCACTCCAGAAATATGCATCTTTGTAAAATGAGCCAAATTGAAGCAGAACAAGTTGTTGGAGTGTCAGAATGCATAGATAGAAGTCAAATAAGCGTTCTACGGCTTTATTTCGCTTAGTTGCTTACTCTTGAGTAGAACTGCATGTTCACTCCAGAAATAAGCATCTTTGTAAGATGAGCCAAATTGAAGCAGAACAAATTGTTGGAGTGTCAGAACGCATAGATAGAAGTCAAATAAGCGTTCTATGGCTTTATTTCGCTTAGTTGCTTACTCTTGAGTAGAACTGCATCTTCACTCCAGAAATAAGCATCTTCGTAAAATGAGCCAAATTGAAGCAGAACAAGTTGTTGGAGTGTCAGAATGCATAGATAGAAGTCAAATAAGCGTTCTATGGCTTTATTTCGCTTAGTTGCTTACTCTTGAGTAGAACTGCATGTTCACTCCCGAAATAAGCATCTTTGTAAAATGAGCCAAATTGAAGCAGAACAAGTTGTTGGAGTGTCAGAATGCATAGATAGAAGTCAAATAAGCGTTCTATGGCTTTATTTCGCTTAGTTGCTTACTCTTGAGTAGAACTGCACGTTCACTCCAGAAATATGCATCTTTGTAAAATGAGCCAAATTGAAGCAGAACAAGTTTTTGGAGTGTCAGAATGCATAGGTAGAAGTCAAATAAGCGTTCTATGGCTTTATTTCGCTTAGTTGCTTACTCTTGAGTAGAACTGCATGTTCACTCCAGAAATAAGCATCTTTGTAAGATGAGCCAAATTGAAGCAGAACAAGTTGTTGGAGTGTCAGAATGCATAGACAGAAGTCAAATAAGCGTTCTATGGCTTTATTTCGCTTAGTTGCTTACTCTTGAGTAGAACTGCATGTTCACTCCCGAAATAAGCAACTTTGTAAAATGAGCCGAATTGAAGCAGAACAAGTTGTTGGAGTGTCAGAATGCATAGATAGCAGTCAAATAAGCGTTCTATGGCTTTGTTTCGCTTAGTTGCTTACTCTTGAGTAGAACTGCACGTTCACTCCAGAAATAAGCATCTTTGTAAAATGAGCCAAATTGAAGCAGAACAAGTTGTTGGAGTGTCAGAATGCATAGGTAGAAGTCAAATAAGCGTTCTATGGCTTTATTTCGCTTAGTTGCTTACTCTTGAGTAGAACTGCATGTTCACTCCCGAAATAAGCATCTTTGTAAAATGAGCCAAATTGAAGCAGAACAAGTTGTTGGAGTGTCAGAATGCATAGATAGAAGTCAAATAAGCGTTCTATGGCTATATTTCGCTTAGTTGCTTACTCTTGAGTAGAACTGCACGTTCACTCCAGAAATATGCATCTTTGTAAAATGAGCCAAATTGAAGCAGAACAAGTTGTTGGAGTGTCAGAACGCATAGATAGAAGTCAAATAAGCGTTCTTTGGCTTTATTTTGCTCAGTTGCTTACTCTTGAGTAGAACTGCATGTTCACTCCAGAAATAAGCATCTTTGTAAGATGAGCCAAATTGAAGCAGAACAAGTTGTTGGAGTGTCAGAATGCATAGATAGAAGTCATATAAGCGTTCTATGGCTTTATTTCGCTTAGTTGCTTACTCTTGAGTAGAACTGCATGTTCACTCCCGAAATAAGCATCTTTGTAAAATGAGCCGAATTGAAGCAGAACAAGTTGTTGGAGTGTCAGAATGCATAGATAGAAGTCAAATAAGCGTTCTATGGCTTTATTTCGCTTAGTTGCTTACTCTTGAGTAGAACTGCACGTTCACTCCAGAAATATGCATCTTTGTAAAATGAGCCAAATTGAAGCAGAACAAGTTGTTGGAGTGTCAGAATGCATAGATAGAAGTCAAATAAGCGTTCTACGGCTTTATTTCGCTTAGTTGCTTACTCTTGAGTAGAACTGCATGTTCACTCCAGAAATAAGCATCTTTGTAAGATGAGCCAAATTGAAGCAGAACAAATTGTTGGAGTGTCAGAACGCATAGATAGAAGTCAAATAAGCGTTCTATGGCTTTATTTCGCTTAGTTGCTTACTCTTGAGTAGAACTGCATCTTCACTCCAGAAATAAGCATCTTCGTAAAATGAGCCAAATTGAAGCAGAACAAGTTGTTGGAGTGTCAGAATGCATAGATAGAAGTCAAATAAGCGTTCTATGGCTTTATTTCGCTTAGTTGCTTACTCTTGAGTAGAACTGCATGTTCACTCCCGAAATAAGCATCTTTGTAAAATGAGCCAAATTGAAGCAGAACAAGTTGTTGGAGTGTCAGAATGCATAGATAGAAGTCAAATAAGCGTTCTATGGCTTTATTTCGCTTAGTTGCTTACTCTTGAGTAGAACTGCACGTTCACTCCAGAAATATGCATCTTTGTAAAATGAGCCAAATTGAAGCAGAACAAGTTTTTGGAGTGTCAGAATGCATAGGTAGAAGTCAAATAAGCGTTCTATGGCTTTATTTCGCTTAGTTGCTTACTCTTGAGTAGAACTGCATGTTCACTCCAGAAATAAGCATCTTTGTAAGATGAGCCAAATTGAAGCAGAACAAGTTGTTGGAGTGTCAGAATGCATAGACAGAAGTCAAATAAGCGTTCTATGGCTTTATTTCGCTTAGTTGCTTACTCTTGAGTAGAACTGCATGTTCACTCCCGAAATAAGCAACTTTGTAAAATGAGCCGAATTGAAGCAGAACAAGTTGTTGGAGTGTCAGAATGCATAGATAGAAGTCAAATAAGCGTTCTATGGCTTTGTTTCGCTTAGTTGCTTACTCTTGAGTAGAACTGCACGTTCACTCCAGAAATAAGCATCTTTGTAAAATGAGCCAAATTGAAGCAGAACAAGTTGTTGGAGTGTCAGAATGCATAGGTAGAAGTCAAATAAGCGTTCTATGGCTTTATTTCGCTTAGTTGCTTACTCTTGAGTAGAACTGCATGTTCACTCCCGAAATAAGCATCTTTGTAAAATGAGCCAAATTGAAGCAGAACAAGTTGTTGGAGTGTCAGAATGCATAGATAGAAGTCAAATAAGCGTTCTATGGCTATATTTCGCTTAGTTGCTTACTCTTGAGTAGAACTGCACGTTCACTCCAGAAATATGCATCTTTGTAAAATGAGCCAAATTGAAGCAGAACAAGTTGTTGGAGAGTCAGAATGCCTAGGTAGAAGTCAAATAAGCGTTCTATGGCTTTATTTCGCTTAGTTGCTTACTCTTGAGTAGAACTGCATGTTCACTCCAGAAATAAGCATCTTTGTAAGATGAGCCAAATTGAAGCAGAACAAGTTGTTGGAGTGTCAGAATGCATAGATAGAAGTCATATAAGCGTTCTATGGCTTTATTTCGCTTAGTTGCTTACTCTTGAGTAGAACTGCATGTTCACTCCCGAAATAAGCATCTTTGTAAAATGAGCCGAATTGAAGCAGAACAAGTTGTTGGAGTGTCAGAATGCATAGATAGAAGTCAAATAAGCGTTCTATGGCTTTATTTCGCTTAGTTGCTTACTCTTGAGTAGAACTGCACGTTCACTCCAGAAATATGCATCTTTGTAAAATGAGCCAAATTGAAGCAGAACAAGTTGTTGGAGTGTCAGAACGCATAGATAGAAGTCAAATAAGCGTTTTATGGCTTTATTTCGCTTAGTTGCTTACTCTTGAGTAGAACTGCATGTTCACTCCAGAAATATGCATCTTTGTAAAATGAGCCAAATTGAAGCAGAACAAGTTGTTGGAGTGTCAGAACGCATAGATAGAAGTCAAATAAGCGTTCTTTGGCTTTATTTTGCTCAGTTGCTTACTCTTGAGTAGAACTGCATGTTCACTCCAGAAATAAGCATCTTTGTAAGATGAGCCAAATTGAAGCAGAACAAGTTGTTGGAGTGTCAGAATGCATAGGTAGTAGTCAAATAAGCGTTCTATGGCTTTATTTCGCTTAGTTGCTTACTCTTGAGTAGAACTGCACGTTCACTCCAGAAATATGCATCTTTGTAAAATGAGCCAAATTGAAGCAGAACAAGTTGTTGGAGTGTCAGAATGCCTAGGTAGAAGTCAAATAAGCGTTCTATGGCTTTATTTCGCTTAGTTGCTTACTCTTGAGTAGAACTGCATGTTCACTCCAGAAATAAGCATCTTTGTAAAATGAGCCAAATTGAAGCAGAACAAGTTGTTGGAGTGTCAGAATGCATAGATAGAAGTCAAATAAGCGTTCTATGGCTTTATTTCGCTTAGTTGCTACTCTTGAGTAGAACTGCATGTTCACTCCCGAAATAAGCATCTTTGTAAAATGAGCCAAATTGAAGCAGAACAAGTTGTTGGAGTGTCAGAATGCATAGATAGAAGTCAAATAAGCGTTCTATGGCTTTATTTCGCTTAGTTGCTTACTCTTGAGTAGAACTGCACGTTCACTCCAGAAATATGCATCTTTGTAAAATGAGCCAAATTGAAGCAGAACAAGTTGTTGGAGAGTCAGAATGCCTAGGTAGAAGTCAAATAAGCGTTCTATGGCTTTATTTCGCTTGGTTGCTTACTCTTGAGTAGAACTGCATGTTCACTCCAGAAATAAGCATCTTTGTAAGATGAGCCAAATTGAAGCAGAACAAGTTGTTGGAGTGTCAGAATGCATAGATAGAAGTCATATAAGCGTTCTATGGCTTTATTTCGCTTAGTTGCTTACTCTTGAGTAGAACTGCATGTTCACTCCCGAAATAAGCATCTTTGTAAAATGAGCCGAATTGAAGCAGAACAAGTTGTTGGAGTGTCAGAATGCATAGATAGAAGTCAAATAAGCGTTCTATGGCTTTATTTCGCTTAGTTGCTTACGCTTGAGTAGAACTGCACGTTCACTCCAGAAATATGCATCTTTGTAAAATGAGCCAAATTGAAGCAGAACAAGTTGTTGGAGTGTCAGAATGCATAGTTAGAAGTCAAATAAGCGTTCTACGGCTTTATTTCGCTTAGTTGCTTACTCTTGAGTAGAACTGCATGTTCACTCCAGAAATAAGCATCTTTGTAAGATGAGCCAAATTTAAGCAGAACAAATTGTTGGAGTGTCAGAACGCATAGAAAGAAGTCAAATAAGCGTTCTATGGCTTTATTTTGCTCAGTTGCTTACTCTTGAGTAGAACTGCACGTTCACTCCAGAAATATGCATCTTTGTAAAATGAGCCAAATTGTAGCAGAACAAGTTGTTGGAGTGTCAGAACGCATAGATAGAAGTCAAATAAGCGTTCTATGGCTTTATTTCGCTTAGTTGCTTACTCTTGAGTAGAACTGCATGTTCACTCCAGAAATATGCATCTTTGTAAAATGAGCCAAATTGAAGCAGAACAAGTTGTTGGAGTGTCAGAACGCATAGATAGAAGTCAAATAAGCGTTCTTTGGCTTTATTTTGCTCAGTTGCTTACTCTTGAGTAGAACTGCATGTTCACTCCAGAAATAAGCATCTTTGTAAGATGAGCCAAATTGAAGCAGAACAAGTTGTTGGAGTGTCAGAATGCATAGATAGAAGTCATATAAGCGTTCTATGGCTTTATTTCGCTTAGTTGCTTACTCTTGAGTAGAACTGCATGTTCACTCCCGAAATAAGCATCTTTGTAAAATGAGCCGAATTGAAGCAGAACAAGTTGTTGGAGTGTCAGAATGCATAGATAGAAGTCAAATAAGCGTTCTATGGCTTTATTTCGCTTAGTTGCTTACTCTTGAGTAGAACTGCACGTTCACTCCAGAAATATGCATCTTTGTAAAATGAGCCAAATTGAAGCAGAACAAGTTGTTGGAGTGTCAGAATGCATAGATAGAAGTCAAATAAGCGTTCTACGGCTTTATTTCGCTTAGTTGCTTACTCTTGAGTAGAACTGCATGTTCACTCCAGAAATAAGCATCTTTGTAAGATGAGCCAAATTGAAGCAGAACAAATTGTTGGAGTGTCAGAACGCATAGATAGAAGTCAAATAAGCGTTCTATGGCTTTATTTCGCTTAGTTGCTTACTCTTGAGTAGAACTGCATCTTCACTCCAGAAATAAGCATCTTCGTAAAATGAGCCAAATTGAAGCAGAACAAGTTGTTGGAGTGTCAGAATGCATAGATAGAAGTCAAATAAGCGTTCTATGGCTTTATTTCGCTTAGTTGCTTACTCTTGACTAGAACTGCATGTTCACTCCCGAAATAAGCATCTTTGTAAAATGAGCCAAATTGAAGCAGAACAAGTTGTTGGAGTGTCAGAATGCATAGATAGAAGTCAAATAAGCGTTCTATGGCTTTATTTCGCTTAGTTGCTTACTCTTGAGTAGAACTGCACGTTCACTCCAGAAATATGCATCTTTGTAAAATGAGCCAAATTGAAGCAGAACAAGTTTTTGGAGTGTCAGAATGCATAGGTAGAAGTCAAATAAGCGTTCTATGGCTTTATTTCGCTTAGTTGCTTACTCTTGAGTAGAACTGCATGTTCACTCCAGAAATAAGCATCTTTGTAAGATGAGCCAAATTGAAGCAGAACAAGTTGTTGGAGTGTCAGAATGCATAGACAGAAGTCAAATAAGCGTTCTATGGCTTTATTTCGCTTAGTTGCTTACTCTTGAGTAGAACTGCATGTTCACTCCCGAAATAAGCAACTTTGTAAAATGAGCCGAATTGAAGCAGAACAAGTTGTTGGAGTGTCAGAATGCATAGATAGAAGTCAAATAAGCGTTCTATGGCTTTGTTTCGCTTAGTTGCTTACTCTTGAGTAGAACTGCACGTTCACTCCAGAAATAAGCATCTTTGTAAAATGAGCCAAATTGAAGCAGAACAAGTTGTTGGAGTGTCAGAATGCATAGGTAGAAGTCAAATAAGCGTTCTATGGCTTTATTTCGCTTAGTTGCTTACTCTTGAGTAGAACTGCATGTTCACTCCAGAAATAAGCATCTTTGTAAGATGAGCCAAATTGAAGCAGAACAAGTTGTTGGAGTGTCAGAATGCATAGATAGAAGTCATATAAGCGTTCTATGGCTTTATTTCGCTTAGTTGCTTACTCTTGAGTAGAACTGCATGTTCACTCCCGAAATAAGCATCTTTGTAAAATGAGCCGAATTGAAGCAGAACAAGTTGTTGGAGTGTCAGAATGCATAGATAGAAGTCAAATAAGCGTTCTATGGCTTTATTTCGCTTAGTTGCTTACTCTTGAGTAGAACTGCACGTTCACTCCAGAAATATGCATCTTTGTAAAATGAGCCAAATTGAAGCAGAACAAGTTGTTGGAGTGTCAGAATGCATAGATAGAAGTCAAATAAGCGTTCTACGGCTTTATTTCGCTTAGTTGCTTACTCTTGAGTAGAACTGCATGTTCACTCCAGAAATAAGCATCTTTGTAAGATGAGCCAAATTGAAGCAGAACAAATTGTTGGAGTGTCAGAACGCATAGATAGAAGTCAAATAAGCGTTCTATGGCTTTATTTCGCTTAGTTGCTTACTCTTGAGTAGAACTGCATCTTCACTCCAGAAATAAGCATCTTCGTAAAATGAGCCAAATTGAAGCAGAACAAGTTGTTGGAGTGTCAGAATGCATAGATAGAAGTCAAATAAGCGTTCTATGGCTTTATTTCGCTTAGTTGCTTACTCTTGAGTAGAACTGCATGTTCACTCCCGAAATAAGCATCTTTGTAAAATGAGCCAAATTGAAGCAGAACAAGTTGTTGGAGTGTCAGAATGCATAGATAGAAGTCAAATAAGCGTTCTATGGCTTTATTTCGCTTAGTTGCTTACTCTTGAGTAGAACTGCACGTTCACTCCAGAAATATGCATCTTTGTAAAATGAGCCAAATTGAAGCAGAACAAGTTTTTGGAGTGTCAGAATGCATAGGTAGAAGTCAAATAAGCGTTCTATGGCTTTATTTCGCTTAGTTGCTTACTCTTGAGTAGAACTGCATGTTCACTCCAGAAATAAGCATCTTTGTAAGATGAGCCAAATTGAAGCAGAACAAGTTGTTGGAGTGTCAGAATGCATAGACAGAAGTCAAATAAGCGTTCTATGGCTTTATTTCGCTTAGTTGCTTACTCTTGAGTAGAACTGCATGTTCACTCCCGAAATAAGCAACTTTGTAAAATGAGCCGAATTGAAGCAGAACAAGTTGTTGGAGTGTCAGAATGCATAGATAGAAGTCAAATAAGCGTTCTATGGCTTTGTTTCGCTTAGTTGCTTACTCTTGAGTAGAACTGCACGTTCACTCCAGAAATAAGCATCTTTGTAAAATGAGCCAAATTGAAGCAGAACAAGTTGTTGGAGTGTCAGAATGCATAGGTAGAAGTCAAATAAGCGTTCTATGGCTTTATTTCGCTTAGTTGCTTACTCTTGAGTAGAACTGCATGTTCACTCCCGAAATAAGCATCTTTGTAAAATGAGCCAAATTGAAGCAGAACAAGTTGTTGGAGTGTCAGAATGCATAGATAGAAGTCAAATAAGCGTTCTATGGCTATATTTCGCTTAGTTGCTTACTCTTGAGTAGAACTGCACGTTCACTCCAGAAATATGCATCTTTGTAAAATGAGCCAAATTGAAGCAGAACAAGTTGTTGGAGAGTCAGAATGCCTAGGTAGAAGTCAAATAAGCGTTCTATGGCTTTATTTCGCTTAGTTGCTTACTCTTGAGTAGAACTGCATGTTCACTCCAGAAATAAGCATCTTTGTAAGATGAGCCAAATTGAAGCAGAACAAGTTGTTGGAGTGTCAGAATGCATAGATAGAAGTCATATAAGCGTTCTATGGCTTTATTTCGCTTAGTTGCTTACTCTTGAGTAGAACTGCATGTTCACTCCCGAAATAAGCATCTTTGTAAAATGAGCCGAATTGAAGCAGAACAAGTTGTTGGAGTGTCAGAATGCATAGATAGAAGTCAAATAAGCGTTCTATGGCTTTATTTCGCTTAGTTGCTTACTCTTGAGTAGAACTGCACGTTCACTCCAGAAATATGCATCTTTGTAAAATGAGCCAAATTGAAGCAGAACAAGTTGTTGGAGTGTCAGAACGCATAGATAGAAGTCAAATAAGCGTTTTATGGCTTTATTTCGCTTAGTTGCTTACTCTTGAGTAGAACTGCATGTTCACTCCAGAAATATGCATCTTTGTAAAATGAGCCAAATTGAAGCAGAACAAGTTGTTGGAGTGTCAGAACGCATAGATAGAAGTCAAATAAGCGTTCTTTGGCTTTATTTTGCTCAGTTGCTTACTCTTGAGTAGAACTGCATGTTCACTCCAGAAATAAGCATCTTTGTAAGATGAGCCAAATTGAAGCAGAACAAGTTGTTGGAGTGTCAGAATGCATAGGTAGAAGTCAAATAAGCGTTCTATGGCTTTATTTCGCTTAGTTGCTTACTCTTGAGTAGAACTGCATGTTCACTCCAGAAATAAGCATCTTTGTAAGATGAGCCAAATTGAAGCAGAACAAGTTGTTGGAGTGTCAGAATGCATAGATAGAAGTCATATAAGCGTTCTATGGCTTTATTTCGTTTAGTTGCTTACTCTTGAGTAGAACTGCATGTTCACTCCCGAAATAAGCATCTTTGTAAAATGAGCCGAATTGAAGCAGAACAAGTTGTTGGAGTGTCAGAATGCATAGATAGAAGTCAAATAAGCGTTCTATGGCTTTATTTCGCTTAGTTGCTTACTCTTGAGTAGAACTGCACGTTCACTCCAGAAATATGCATCTTTGTAAAATGAGCCAAATTGAAGCAGAACAAGTTGTTGGAGTGTCAGAATGCATAGATAGAAGTCAAATAAGCGTTCTACGGCTTTATTTCGCTTAGTTGCTTACTCTTGAGTAGAACTGCATGTTCACTCCAGAAATAAGCATCTTTGTAAGATGAGCCAAATTGAAGCAGAACAAATTGTTGGAGTGTCAGAACGCATAGATAGAAGTCAAATAAGCGTTCTATGGCTTTATTTCGCTTAGTTGCTTACTCTTGAGTAGAACTGCATCTTCACTCCAGAAATAAGCATCTTCGTAAAATGAGCCAAATTGAAGCAGAACAAGTTGTTGGAGTGTCAGAATGCATAGATAGAAGTCAAATAAGCGTTCTATGGCTTTATTTCGCTTAGTTGCTTACTCTTGAGTAGAACTGCATGTTCACTCCCGAAATAAGCATCTTTGTAAAATGAGCCAAATTGAAGCAGAACAAGTTGTTGGAGTGTCAGAATGCATAGATAGAAGTCAAATAAGCGTTCTATGGCTTTATTTCGCTTAGTTGCTTACTCTTGAGTAGAACTGCACGTTCACTCCAGAAATATGCATCTTTGTAAAATGAGCCAAATTGAAGCAGAACAAGTTTTTGGAGTGTCAGAATGCATAGGTAGAAGTCAAATAAGCGTTCTATGGCTTTATTTCGCTTAGTTGCTTACTCTTGAGTAGAACTGCATGTTCACTCCAGAAATAAGCATCTTTGTAAGATGAGCCAAATTGAAGCAGAACAAGTTGTTGGAGTGTCAGAATGCATAGACAGAAGTCAAATAAGCGTTCTATGGCTTTATTTCGCTTAGTTGCTTACTCTTGAGTAGAACTGCATGTTCACTCCCGAAATAAGCAACTTTGTAAAATGAGCCGAATTGAAGCAGAACAAGTTGTTGGAGTGTCAGAATGCATAGATAGAAGTCAAATAAGCGTTCTATGGCTTTGTTTCGCTTAGTTGCTTACTCTTGAGTAGAACTGCACGTTCACTCCAGAAATAAGCATCTTTGTAAAATGAGCCAAATTGAAGCAGAACAAGTTGTTGGAGTGTCAGAATGCATAGGTAGAAGTCAAATAAGCGTTCTATGGCTTTATTTCGCTTAGTTGCTTACTCTTGAGTAGAACTGCATGTTCACTCCCGAAATAAGCATCTTTGTAAAATGAGCCAAATTGAAGCAGAACAAGTTGTTGGAGTGTCAGAATGCATAGATAGAAGTCAAATAAGCGTTCTATGGCTATATTTCGCTTAGTTGCTTACTCTTGAGTAGAACTGCACGTTCACTCCAGAAATATGCATCTTTGTAAAATGAGCCAAATTGAAGCAGAACAAGTTGTTGGAGAGTCAGAATGCCTAGGTAGAAGTCAAATAAGCGTTCTATGGCTTTATTTCGCTTAGTTGCTTACTCTTGAGTAGAACTGCATGTTCACTCCAGAAATAAGCATCTTTGTAAGATGAGCCAAATTGAAGCAGAACAAGTTGTTGGAGTGTCAGAATGCATAGATAGAAGTCATATAAGCGTTCTATGGCTTTATTTCGCTTAGTTGCTTACTCTTGAGTAGAACTGCATGTTCACTCCCGAAATAAGCATCTTTGTAAAATGAGCCGAATTGAAGCAGAACAAGTTGTTGGAGTGTCAGAATGCATAGATAGAAGTCAAATAAGCGTTCTATGGCTTTATTTCGCTTAGTTGCTTACTCTTGAGTAGAACTGCACGTTCACTCCAGAAATATGCATCTTTGTAAAATGAGCCAAATTGAAGCAGAACAAGTTGTTGGAGTGTCAGAACGCATAGATAGAAGTCAAATAAGCGTTTTATGGCTTTATTTCGCTTAGTTGCTTACTCTTGAGTAGAACTGCATGTTCACTCCAGAAATATGCATCTTTGTAAAATGAGCCAAATTGAAGCAGAACAAGTTGTTGGAGTGTCAGAACGCATAGATAGAAGTCAAATAAGCGTTCTTTGGCTTTATTTTGCTCAGTTGCTTACTCTTGAGTAGAACTGCATGTTCACTCCAGAAATAAGCATCTTTGTAAGATGAGCCAAATTGAAGCAGAACAAGTTGTTGGAGTGTCAGAATGCATAGGTAGTAGTCAAATAAGCGTTCTATGGCTTTATTTCGCTTAGTTGCTTACTCTTGAGTAGAACTGCACGTTCACTCCAGAAATATGCATCTTTGTAAAATGAGCCAAATTGAAGCAGAACAAGTTGTTGGAGTGTCAGAATGCCTAGGTAGAAGTCAAATAAGCGTTCTATGGCTTTATTTCGCTTAGTTGCTTACTCTTGAGTAGAACTGCATGTTCACTCCAGAAATAAGCATCTTTGTAAAATGAGCCAAATTGAAGCAGAACAAGTTGTTGGAGTGTCAGAATGCATAGATAGAAGTCAAATAAGCGTTCTATGGCTTTATTTCGCTTAGTTGCTACTCTTGAGTAGAACTGCATGTTCACTCCCGAAATAAGCATCTTTGTAAAATGAGCCAAATTGAAGCAGAACAAGTTGTTGGAGTGTCAGAATGCATAGATAGAAGTCAAATAAGCGTTCTATGGCTTTATTTCGCTTAGTTGCTTACTCTTGAGTAGAACTGCACGTTCACTCCAGAAATATGCATCTTTGTAAAATGAGCCAAATTGAAGCAGAACAAGTTGTTGGAGTGACAGAATGCATAGGTAGAAGTCAAATAAGCGTTCTATGGCTTTATTTCGCTTAGTTGCTTACTCTTGAGTAGAACTGCAAGTTCACTCCAGAAATAAGCATCTTTGTAAGATGAGCCAAATTGAAGCAGAACAAGTTGTTGGAGTGTCAGAATGCATAGACAGAAGTCAAATAAGCGTTCTATGGCTTTATTTCGCTTAGTTGCTTACTCTTGAGTAGAACTGCATGTTCACTCCCGAAATAAGCATCTTTGTAAAATGAGCCGAATTGAAGCAGAACAAGTTGTTGGAGTGTCAGAATGCATAGATAGAAGTCAAATAAGCGTTCTATGGCTTTGTTTTGCTTAGTTGCTTACTCTTGAGTAGAACTGCACGTTCACTCCAGAAATAAGCATCTTTGTAAAATGAGCCAAATTGAAGCAGAACAAGTTGTTGGAGTGTCAGAATGCATAGGTAGAAGTCAAATAAGCGTTCTATGGCTATATTTCGCTTAGTTGCTTACTCTTGAGTAGAACTGCACGTTCACTCCAGAAATATGCATCTTTGTAAAATGAGCCAAATTGAAGCAGAACAAGTTGTTGGAGAGTCAGAATGCCTAGGTAGAAGTCAAATAAGCGTTCTATGGCTTTATTTCGCTTAGTTGCTTACTCTTGAGTAGAACTGCATGTTCACTCCAGAAATAAGCATCTTTGTAAGATGAGCCAAATTGAAGCAGAACAAGTTGTTGGAGTGTCAGAATGCATAGATAGAAGTCATATAAGCGTTCTATGGCTTTATTTCGCTTAGTTGCTTACTCTTGAGTAGAACTGCATGTTCACTCCCGAAATAAGCATCTTTGTAAAATGAGCCGAATTGAAGCAGAACAAGTTGTTGGAGTGTCAGAATGCATAGATAGAAGTCAAATAAGCGTTCTATGGCTTTATTTCGCTTAGTTGCTTACTCTTGAGTAGAACTGCACGTTCACTCCAGAAATATGCATCTTTGTAAAATGAGCCAAATTGAAGCAGAACAAGTTGTTGGAGTGTCAGAACGCATAGATAGAAGTCAAATAAGCGTTTTATGGCTTTATTTCGCTTAGTTGCTTACTCTTGAGTAGAACTGCATGTTCACTCCAGAAATATGCATCTTTGTAAAATGAGCCAAATTGAAGCAGAACAAGTTGTTGGAGTGTCAGAACACATAGATAGAAGTCAAATAAGCGTTCTTTGGCTTTATTTTGCTCAGTTGCTTACTCTTGAGTAGAACTGCATGTTCACTCCAGAAATAAGCATCTTTGTAAGATGAGCCAAATTGAAGCAGAACAAGTTGTTGGAGTGTCAGAATGCATAGGTAGTAGTCAAATAAGCGTTCTATGGCTTTATTTCGCTTAGTTGCTTACTCTTGAGTAGAACTGCACGTTCACTCCAGAAATATGCATCTTTGTAAAATGAGCCAAATTGAAGCAGAACAAGTTGTTGGAGTGTCAGAATGCCTAGGTAGAAGTCAAATAAGCGTTCTATGGCTTTATTTCGCTTAGTTGCTTACTCTTGAGTAGAACTGCATGTTCACTCCAGAAATAAGCATCTTTGTAAAATGAGCCAAATTGAAGCAGAACAAGTTGTTGGAGTGTCAGAATGCATAGATAGAAGTCAAATAAGCGTTCTATGGCTTTATTTCGCTTAGTTGCTTACTCTTGAGTAGAACTGCATGTTCACTCCCGAAATAAGCATCTTTGTAAAATGAGCCAAATTGAAGCAGAACAAGTTGTTGGAGTGTCAGAATGCATAGATAGAAGTCAAATAAGCGTTCTATGGCTTTATTTCGCTTAGTTGCTTACTCTTGAGTAGAACTGCACGTTCACTCCAGAAATATGCATCTTTGTAAAATGAGCCAAATTGAAGCAGAACAAGTTGTTGGAGTGTCAGAATGCATAGGTAGAAGTCAAATAAGCGTTCCATGGCTTTATTTCGCTTAGTTGCTTACTCTTGAGTAGAACTGCAAGTTTACTCCAGAAATAAGCATCTTTGTAAGATGAGCCAAATTGAAGCAGAACAAGTTGTTGGAGTGTCAGAATGCATAGACAGAAGTCAAATAAGCATTCTATGGCTTTATTTCGCTTAGTTGCTTACTCTTGAGTAGAACTGCATGTTCACTCCCGAAATAAGCATCTTTGTAAAATGAGCCGAATTGAAGCAGAACAAGTTGTTGGAGTGTCAGAATGCATAGATAGAAGTCAAATAAGCGTTCTATGGCTTTGTTTCGCTTAGTTGCTTACTCTTGAGTAGAACTGCACGTTCACTCCAGAAATAAGCATCTTTGTAAAATGAGCCAAATTGAAGCAGAACAAGTTGTTGGAGTGTCAGAATGCATAGGTAGAAGTCAAATAAGCGTTCTATGGCTTTATTTCGCTTAGTTGCTTACTCTTGAGTAGAACTGCATGTTCACTCCCGAAATAAGCATCTTTGTAAAATGAGCCAAATTGAAGCAGAACAAGTTGTTGGAGTGTCAGAATGCATAGATAGAAGTCAAATAAGCGTTCTATGGCTTTATTTCGCTTAGTTGCTTACTCTTGAGTAGAACTGCACGTTCACTCCATAAATATGCATCTTTGTAAAATGAGCCAAATTGAAGCAGAACAAGTTGTTGGAGTGTCAGAATGCCTAGGTAGAAGTCAAATAAGCGTTCTATGGCTTTATTTCGCTTAGTTGCTTACTCTTGAGTAGAACTGCATGTTCACTCCAGAAATAAGCATCTTTGTAAGATGAGCCAAATTGAAGCAGAACAAGTTGTTGGAGTGTCAGAATGCATAGATAGAAGTCATATAAGCGTTCTATGGCTTTATTTCGCTTAGTTGCTTACTCTTGAGTAGAACTGCACGTTCACTCCAGAAATATGCATCTTTGTAAAATGAGCCAAATTGAAGCAGAACAAGTTGTTGGAGTGTCAGAACGCATAGATAGAAGTCAAATAAGCGTTCTTTGGCTTTATTTTGCTCAGTTGCTTACTCTTGAGTAGAACTGCATGTTCACTCCAGAAATAAGCATCTTTGTAAGATGAGCCAAATTGAAGCAGAACAAGTTGTTGGAGTGTCAGAATGCATAGGTAGTAGTCAAATAAGCGTTCTATGGCTTTATTTCGCTTAGTTGCTTACTCTTGAGTAGAACTGCACGTTCACTCCAGAAATATGCATCTTTGTAAAATGAGCCAAATTGAAGCAGAACAAGTTGTTGGAGTGTCAGAATGCCTAGGTAGAAGTCAAATAAGCGTTCTATGGCTTTATTTCGCTTAGTTGCTTACTCTTGAGTAGAACTGCATGTTCACTCCAGAAATAAGCATCTTTGTAAAATGAGCCAAATTGAAGCAGAACAAGTTGTTGGAGTGTCAGAATGCATAGATAGAAGTCAAATAAGCGTTCTATGGCTTTATTTCGCTTAGTTGCTACTCTTGAGTAGAACTGCATGTTCACTCCCGAAATAAGCATCTTTGTAAAATGAGCCAAATTGAAGCAGAACAAGTTGTTGGAGTGTCAGAATGCATAGATAGAAGTCAAATAAGCGTTCTATGGCTTTATTTCGCTTAGTTGCTTACTCTTGAGTAGAACTGCACGTTCACTCCAGAAATATGCATCTTTGTAAAATGAGCCAAATTGAAGCAGAACAAGTTGTTGGAGTGACAGAATGCATAGGTAGAAGTCAAATAAGCGTTCTATGGCTTTATTTCGCTTAGTTGCTTACTCTTGAGTAGAACTGCAAGTTCACTCCAGAAATAAGCATCTTTGTAAGATGAGCCAAATTGAAGCAGAACAAGTTGTTGGAGTGTCAGAATGCATAGACAGAAGTCAAATAAGCGTTCTATGGCTTTATTTCACTTAGTTGCTTACTCTTGAGTAGAACTGCATGTTCACTCCCGAAATAAGCATCTTTGTAAAATGAGCCGAATTGAAGCAGAACAAGTTGTTGGAGTGTCAGAATGCATAGATAGAAGTCAAATAAGCGTTCTATGGCTTTGTTTCGCTTAGTTGCTTACTCTTGAGTAGAACTGCACGTTCACTCCAGAAATAAGCATCTTTGTAAAATGAGCCAAATTGAAGCAGAACAAGTTGTTGGAGTGTCAGAATGCATAGGTAGAAGTCAAATAAGCGTTCTATGGCTATATTTCGCTTAGTTGCTTACTCTTGAGTAGAACTGCACGTTCACTCCAGAAATATGCATCTTTGTAAAATGAGCCAAATTGAAGCAGAACAAGTTGTTGGAGAGTCAGAATGCCTAGGTAGAAGTCAAATAAGCGTTCTATGGCTTTATTTCGCTTAGTTGCTTACTCTTGAGTAGAACTGCATGTTCACTCCAGAAATAAGCATCTTTGTAAGATGAGCCAAATTGAAGCAGAACAAGTTGTTGGAGTGTCAGAATGCATAGATAGAAGTCATATAAGCGTTCTATGGCTTTATTTCGCTTAGTTGCTTACTCTTGAGTAGAACTGCATGTTCACTCGCGAAATAAGCATCTTTGTAAAATGAGCCGAATTGAAGCAGAACAAGTTGTTGGAGTGTCAGAATGCATAGATAGAAGTCAAATAAGCGTTCTATGGCTTTATTTCGCTTAGTTGCTTACTCTTGAGTAGAACTGCACGTTCACTCCAGAAATATGCATCTTTGTAAAATGAGCCAAATTGAAGCAGAACAAGTTGTTGGAGTGTCAGAACGCATAGATAGAAGTCAAATAAGCGTTTTATGGCTTTATTTCGCTTAGTTGCTTACTCTTGAGTAGAACTGCATGTTCACTCCAGAAATATGCATCTTTGTAAAATGAGCCAAATTGAAGCAGAACAAGTTGTTGGAGTGTCAGAACGCATAGATAGAAGTCAAATAAGCGTTCTTTGGCTTTATTTTGCTCAGTTGCTTACTCTTGAGTAGAACTGCATGTTCACTCCAGAAATAAGCATCTTTGTAAGATGAGCCAAATTGAAGCAGAACAAGTTGTTGGAGTGTCAGAATGCATAGGTAGTAGTCAAATAAGCGTTCTATGGCTTTATTTCGCTTAGTTGCTTACTTTTGAGTAGAACTGCACGTTCACTCCAGAAATATGCATCTTTGTAAAATGAGCCAAATTGAAGCAGAACAAGTTGTTGGAGTGTCAGAATGCCTAGGTAGAAGTCAAATAAGCGTTCTATGGCTTTATTTCGCTTAGTTGCTTACTCTTGAGTAGAACTGCATGTTCACTCCAGAAATAAGCATCTTTGTAAAATGAGCCAAATTGAAGCAGAACAAGTTGTTGGAGTGTCAGAATGCATAGATAGAAGTCAAATAAGCGTTCTATGGCTTTATTTCGCTTAGTTGCTTACTCTTGAGTAGAACTGCATGTTCACTCCCGAAATAAGCATCTTTGTAAAATGAGCCAAATTGAAGCAGAACAAGTTGTTGGAGTGTCAGAATGCATAGATAGAAGTCAAATAAGCGTTCTATGGCTTTATTTCGCTTAGTTGCTTACTCTTGAGTAGAACTGCACGTTCACTCCAGAAATATGCATCTTTGTAAAATGAGCCAAATTGAAGCAGAACAAGTTGTTGGAGTGTCAGAATGCATAGATAGAAGTCAAATAAGCGTTCTATGGCTTTATTTCGCTTAGTTGCTTACTCTTGAGTAGAACTGCATGTTCACTCCAGAAATAAGCATCTTTGTAAGATGAGCCAAATTGAAGCAGAACAAGTTGTTGGAGTGTCAGAATGCATAGATAGAAATCAAATAAGCGTTCTATGGCTTTATTTCGCTTAGTTGCTTACTCTTGAGTAGAACTGCACGTTCACTCCAGAAATATGCATCTTTGTAAAATGAGCCAAATTGAAGCAGAACAAGTTGTTGGAGTGTCAGAATGCATAGGTAGAAGTCAAATAAGCGTTCTATGGCTTTATTTCGCTTAGTTGCTTACTCTTGAGTAGAACTGCAAGTTCACTCCAGAAATAAGCATCTTTGTAAGATGAGCCAAATTGAAGCAGAACAAGTTGTTGGAGTGTCAGAATGCATAGACAGAAGTCAAATAAGCGTTCTATGGCTTTATTTCGCTTAGTTGCTTACTCTTGAGTAGAACTGCATGTTCACTCCCGAAATAAGCATCTTTGTAAAATGAGCCGAATTGAAGCAGAACAAGTTGTTGGAGTGTCAGAATGCATAGATAGAAGTCAAATAAGCGTTCTATGGCTTTGTTTCGCTTAGTTGCTTACTCTTGAGTAGAACTGCACGTTCACTCCAGAAATAAGCATCTTTGTAAAATGAGCCAAATTGAAGCAGAACAAGTTGTTGGAGTGTCAGAATGCATAGGTAGAAGTCAAATAAGCGTTCTATGGCTTTATTTCGCTTAGTTGCTTACTCTTGAGTAGAACTGCATGTTCACTCCCGAAATAAGCATCTTTGTAAAATGAGCCAAATTGAAGCAGAACAAGTTGTTGGAGTGTCAGAATGCATAGATAGAAGTCAAATAAGCGTTCTATGGCTTTATTTCGCTTAGTTGCTTACTCTTGAGTAGAACTGCACGTTCACTCCAGAAATATGCATCTTTGTAAAATGAGCCAAATTGAAGCAGAACAAGTTGTTGGAGTGTCAGAATGCCTAGGTAGAAGTCAAATAAGCGTTCTATGGCTTTATTTCGCTTAGTTGCTTACTCTTGAGTAGAACTGCATGTTCACTCCAGAAATAAGCATCTTTGTAAGATGAGCCAAATTGAAGCAGAACAAGTTGTTGGAGTGTCAGAATGCATAGATAGAAGTCAAATAAGCGTTCTATGGCTTTATTTCGCTTAGTTGCTTACTCTTGAGTAGAACTGCACGTTCACTCCAGAAATATGCATCTTTGTAAAATGAGCCAAATTGAAGCAGAACAAGTTGTTGGAGTGTCAGAATGCCTAGGTAGAAGTCAAATAAGCGTTCTATGGCTTTATTTCGCTTAGTTGCTTACTCTTGAGTAGAACTGCATGTTCACTCCAGAAATAAGCATCTTTGTAAGATGAGCCAAATTGAAGCAGAACAAGTTGTTGGAGTGTCAGAATGCATAGATAGAAGTCATATAAACGTTCTATGGCTTTATTTCGCTTAGTTGCTTACTCTTGAGTAGAACTGCACGTTCACTCCAGAAATATGCATCTTTGTAAAATGAGCCAAATTGAAGCAGAACAAGTTGTTGGAGTGTCAGAACGCATAGATAGAAGTCAAATAAGCGTTCTTTGGCTTTATTTTGCTCAGTTGCTTACTCTTGAGTAGAACTGCATGTTCACTCCAGAAATAAGCATCTTTGTAAGATGAGCCAAATTGAAGCAGAACAAGTTGTTGGAGTGTCAGAATGCATAGGTAGTAGCCAAATAAGCGTTCTATGGCTTTATTTCGCTTAGTTGCTTACTCTTGAGTAGAACTGCACGTTCACTCCAGAAATATGCATCTTTGTAAAATGAGCCAAATTGAAGCAGAACAAGTTGTTGGAGTGTCAGAATGCCTAGGTAGAAGTCAAATAAGCGTTCTATGGCTTTATTTCGCTTAGTTGCTTACTCTTGAGTAGAACTGCATGTTCACTCCAGAAATAAGCATCTTTGTAAAATGAGCCAAATTGAAGCAGAACAAGTTGTTGGAGTGTCAGAATGCATAGATAGAAGTCAAATAAGCGTTCTATGGCTTTATTTCGCTTAGTTGCTACTCTTGAGTAGAACTGCATGTTCACTCCCGAAATAAGCATCTTTGTAAAATGAGCCAAATTGAAGCAGAACAAGTTGTTGGAGTGTCAGAATGCATAGATAGAAGTCAAATAAGCGTTCTATGGCTTTATTTCGCTTAGTTGCTTACTCTTGAGTAGAACTGCACGTTCACTCCAGAAATATGCATCTTTGCAAAATGAGCCAAATTGAAGCAGAACAAGTTGTTGGAGTGACAGAATGCATAGGTAGAAGTCAAATAAGCGTTCTATGGCTTTATTTCGCTTAGTTGCTTACTCTTGAGTAGAACTGCAAGTTCACTCCAGAAATAAGCATCTTTGTAAGATGAGCCAAATTGAAGCAGAACAAGTTGTTGGAGTGTCAGAATGCATAGACAGAAGTCAAATAAGCGTTCTATGGCTTTATTTCGCTTAGTTGCTTACTCTTGAGTAGAACTGCACGTTCACTCCAGAAATATGCATCTTTGTAAAATGAGCCAAATTGAAGCAGAACAAGTTGTTGGAGTGTCAGAATGCCTAGGTAGAAGTCAAATAAGCGTTCTATGGCTTTATTTCGCTTAGTTGCTTACTCTTGAGTAGAACTGCATGTTCACTCCAGAAATAAGCATCTTTGTAAAATGAGCCAAATTGAAGCAGAACAAGTTGTTGGAGTGTCAGAATGCATAGATAGAAGTCAAATAAGCGTTCTATGGCTTTATTTCGCTTAGTTGCTACTCTTGAGTAGAACTGCATGTTCACTCCCGAAATAAGCATCTTTGTAAAATGAGCCAAATTGAAGCAGAACAAGTTGTTGGAGTGTCAGAATGCATAGATAGAAGTCAAATAAGCGTTCTATGGCTTTATTTCGCTTAGTTGCTTACTCTTGAGTAGAACTGCACGTTCACTCCAGAAATATGCATCTTTGTAAAATGAGCCAAATTGAAGCAGAACAAGTTGTTGGAGTGACAGAATGCATAGGTAGAAGTCAAATAAGCGTTCTATGGCTTTATTTCGCTTAGTTGCTTACTCTTGAGTAGAACTGCAAGTTCACTCCAGAAATAAGCATCTTTGTAAGATGAGCCAAATTGAAGCAGAACAAGTTGTTGGAGTGTCAGAATGCATAGACAGAAGTCAAATAAGCGTTCTATGGCTTTATTTCGCTTAGTTGCTTACTCTTGAGTAGAACTGCATGTTCACTCCCGAAATAAGCATCTTTGTAAAATGAGCCGAATTGAAGCAGAACAAGTTGTTGGAGTGTCAGAATGCATAGATAGAAGTCAAATAAGCGTTCTATGGCTTTGTTTCGCTTAGTTGCTTACTCTTGAGTAGAACTGCACGTTCACTCCAGAAATAAGCATCTTTGTAAAATGAGCCAAATTGAAGCAGAACAAGTTGTTGGAGTGTCAGAATGCATAGGTAGAAGTCAAATAAGCGTTCTATGGCTATATTTCGCTTAGTTGCTTACTCTTGAGTAGAACTGCACGTTCACTCCAGAAATATGCATCTTTGTAAAATGAGCCAAATTGAAGCAGAACAAGTTGTTGGAGAGTCAGAATGCCTAGGTAGAAGTCAAATAAGCGTTCTATGGCTTTATTTCGCTTAGTTGCTTACTCTTGAGTAGAACTGCATGTTCACTCCAGAAATAAGCATCTTTGTAAGATGAGCCAAATTGAAGCAGAACAAGTTGTTGGAGTGTCAGAATGCATAGATAGAAGTCATATAAGCGTTCTATGGCTTTATTTCGCTTAGTTGCTTACTCTTGAGTAGAACTGCATGTTCACTCGCGAAATAAGCATCTTTGTAAAATGAGCCGAATTGAAGCAGAACAAGTTGTTGGAGTGTCAGAATGCATAGATAGAAGTCAAATAAGCGTTCTATGGCTTTATTTCGCTTAGTTGCTTACTCTTGAGTAGAACTGCACGTTCACTCCAGAAATATGCATCTTTGTAAAATGAGCCAAATTGAAGCAGAACAAGTTGTTGGAGTGTCAGAACGCATAGATAGAAGTCAAATAAGCGTTTTATGGCTTTATTTCGCTTAGTTGCTTACTCTTGAGTAGAACTGCATGTTCACTCCAGAAATATGCATCTTTGTAAAATGAGCCAAATTGAAGCAGAACAAGTTGTTGGAGTGTCAGAACGCATAGATAGAAGTCAAATAAGCGTTCTTTGGCTTTATTTTGCTCAGTTGCTTACTCTTGAGTAGAACTGCATGTTCACTCCAGAAATAAGCATCTTTGTAAGATGAGCCAAATTGAAGCAGAACAAGTTGTTGGAGTGTCAGAATGCATAGGTAGTAGTCAAATAAGCGTTCTATGGCTTTATTTCGCTTAGTTGCTTACTCTTGAGTAGAACTGCACGTTCACTCCAGAAATATGCATCTTTGTAAAATGAGCCAAATTGAAGCAGAACAAGTTGTTGGAGTGTCAGAATGCCTAGGTAGAAGTCAAATAAGCGTTCTATGGCTTTATTTCGCTTAGTTGCTTACTCTTGAGTAGAACTGCATGTTCACTCCAGAAATAAGCATCTTTGTAAAATGAGCCAAATTGAAGCAGAACAAGTTGTTGGAGTGTCAGAATGCATAGATAGAAGTCAAATAAGCGTTCTATGGCTTTATTTCGCTTAGTTGCTTACTCTTGAGTAGAACTGCATGTTCACTCCCGAAATAAGCATCTTTGTAAAATGAGCCAAATTGAAGCAGAACAAGTTGTTGGAGTGTCAGAATGCATAGATAGAAATCAAATAAGCGTTCTATGGCTTTATTTCGCTTAGTTGCTTACTCTTGAGTAGAACTGCACGTTCACTCCAGAAATATGCATCTTTGTAAAATGAGCCAAATTGAAGCAGAACAAGTTGTTGGAGTGTCAGAATGCATAGGTAGAAGTCAAATAAGCGTTCTATGGCTTTATTTCGCTTAGTTGCTTACTCTTGAGTAGAACTGCAAGTTCACTCCAGAAATAAGCATCTTTGTAAGATGAGCCAAATTGAAGCAGAACAAGTTGTTGGAGTGTCAGAATGCATAGACAGAAGTCAAATAAGCGTTCTATGGCTTTATTTCGCTTAGTTGCTTACTCTTGAGTAGAACTGCATGTTCACTCCCGAAATAAGCATCTTTGTAAAATGAGCCGAATTGAAGCAGAACAAGTTGTTGGAGTGTCAGAATGCATAGATAGAAGTCAAATAAGCGTTCTATGGCTTTGTTTCGCTTAGTTGCTTACTCTTGAGTAGAACTGCACGTTCACTCCAGAAATAAGCATCTTTGTAAAATGAGCCAAATTGAAGCAGAACAAGTTGTTGGAGTGTCAGAATGCATAGGTAGAAGTCAAATAAGCGTTCTATGGCTTTATTTCGCTTAGTTGCTTACTCTTGAGTAGAACTGCATGTTCACTCCCGAAATAAGCATCTTTGTAAAATGAGCCAAATTGAAGCAGAACAAGTTGTTGGAGTGTCAGAATGCATAGATAGAAGTCAAATAAGCGTTCTATGGCTTTATTTCGCTTAGTTGCTTACTCTTGAGTAGAACTGCACGTTCACTCCAGAAATATGCATCTTTGTAAAATGAGCCAAATTGAAGCAGAACAAGTTGTTGGAGTGTCAGAATGCCTAGGTAGAAGTCAAATAAGCGTTCTATGGCTTTATTTCGCTTAGTTGCTTACTCTTGAGTAGAACTGCATGTTCACTCCAGAAATAAGCATCTTTGTAAGATGAGCCAAATTGAAGCAGAACAAGTTGTTGGAGTGTCAGAATGCATAGATAGAAGTCATATAAGCGTTCTATGGCTTTATTTCGCTTAGTTGCTTACTCTTGAGTAGAACTGCACGTTCACTCCAGAAATATGCATCTTTGTAAAATGAGCCAAATTGAAGCAGAACAAGTTGTTGGAGTGTCAGAACGCATAGATAGAAGTCAAATAAGCGTTCTTTGGCTTTATTTTGCTCAGTTGCTTACTCTTGAGTAGAACTGCATGTTCACTCCAGAAATAAGCATCTTTGTAAGATGAGCCAAATTGAAGCAGAACAAGTTGTTGGAGTGTCAGAATGCATAGGTAGTAGTCAAATAAGCGTTCTATGGCTTTATTTCGCTTAGTTGCTTACTCTTGAGTAGAACTGCACGTTCACTCCAGAAATATGCATCTTTGTAAAATGAGCCAAATTGAAGCAGAACAAGTTGTTGGAGTGTCAGAATGCCTAGGTAGAAGTCAAATAAGCGTTCTATGGCTTTATTTCGCTTAGTTGCTTACTCTTGAGTAGAACTGCATGTTCACTCCAGAAATAAGCATCTTTGTAAAATGAGCCAAATTGAAGCAGAACAAGTTGTTGGAGTGTCAGAATGCATAGATAGAAGTCAAATAAGCGTTCTATGGCTTTATTTCGCTTAGTTGCTACTCTTGAGTAGAACTGCATGTTCACTCCCGAAATAAGCATCTTTGTAAAATGAGCCAAATTGAAGCAGAACAAGTTGTTGGAGTGTCAGAATGCATAGATAGAAGTCAAATAAGCGTTCTATGGCTTTATTTCGCTTAGTTGCTTACTCTTGAGTAGAACTGCACGTTCACTCCAGAAATATGCATCTTTGTAAAATGAGCCAAATTGAAGCAGAACAAGTTGTTGGAGTGACAGAATGCATAGGTAGAAGTCAAATAAGCGTTCTATGGCTTTATTTCGCTTAGTTGCTTACTCTTGAGTAGAACTGCAAGTTCACTCCAGAAATAAGCATCTTTGTAAGATGAGCCAAATTGAAGCAGAACAAGTTGTTGGAGTGTCAGAATGCATAGGTAGTAGTCAAATAAGCGTTCTATGGCTTTATTTCGCTTAGTTGCTTACTCTTGAGTAGAACTGCACGTTCACTCCAGAAATATGCATCTTTGTAAAATGAGCCAAATTGAAGCAGAACAAGTTGTTGGAGTGTCAGAATGCCTAGGTAGAAGTCAAATAAGCGTTCTATGGCTTTATTTCGCTTAGTTGCTTACTCTTGAGTAGAACTGCATGTTCACTCCAGAAATAAGCATCTTTGTAAAATGAGCCAAATTGAAGCAGAACAAGTTGTTGGAGTGTCAGAATGCATAGATAGAAGTCAAATAAGCGTTCTATGGCTTTATTTCGCTTAGTTGCTTACTCTTGAGTAGAACTGCATGTTCACTCCCGAAATAAGCATCTTTGTAAAATGAGCCAAATTGAAGCAGAACAAGTTGTTGGAGTGTCAGAATGCATAGATAGAAGTCAAATAAGCGTTCTATGGCTTTATTTCGCTTAGTTGCTTACTCTTGAGTAGAACTGCATGTTCACTCCCGAAATAAGCATCTTTGTAAAATGAGCCAAATTGAAGCAGAACAAGTTGTTGGAGTGTCAGAATGCATAGATAGAAGTCATATAAGCGTTCTATGGCTTTATTTCGCTTAGTTGCTTACTCTTGAGTAGAACTGCACGTTCACTCCAGAAATATGCATCTTTGTAAAATGAGCCAAATTGAAGCAGAACAAGTTGTTGGAGTGTCAGAACGCATAGATAGAAGTCAAATAAGCGTTCTTTGGCTTTATTTTGCTCAGTTGCTTACTCTTGAGTAGAACTGCATGTTCACTCCAGAAATAAGCATCTTTGTAAGATGAGCCAAATTGAAGCAGAACAAGTTGTTGGAGTGTCAGAATGCATAGGTAGTAGTCAAATAAGCGTTCTATGGCTTTATTTCGCTTAGTTGCTTACTCTTGAGTAGAACTGCACGTTCACTCCAGAAATATGCATCTTTGTAAAATGAGCCAAATTGAAGCAGAACAAGTTGTTGGAGTGTCAGAATGCCTAGGTAAAAGTCAAATAAGCGTTCTATGGCTTTATTTCGCTTAGTTGCTTACTCTTGAGTAGAACTGCATGTTCACTCCAGAAATAAGCATCTTTGTAAAATGAGCCAAATTGAAGCAGAACAAGTTGTTGGAGTGTCAGAATGCATAGATAGAAGTCAAATAAGCGTTCTATGGCTTTATTTCGCTTAGTTGCTACTCTTGAGTAGAACTGCATGTTCACTCCCGAAATAAGCATCTTTGTAAAATGAGCCAAATTGAAGCAGAACAAGTTGTTGGAGTGTCAGAATGCATAGATAGAAGTCAAATAAGCGTTCTATGGCTTTATTTCGCTTAGTTGCTTACTCTTGAGTAGAACTGCACGTTCACTCCAGAAATATGCATCTTTGTAAAATGAGCCAAATTGAAGCAGAACAAGTTGTTGGAGTGACAGAATGCATAGGTAGAAGTCAAATAAGCGTTCTATGGCTTTATTTCGCTTAGTTGCTTACTCTTGAGTAGAACTGCAAGTTCACTCCAGAAATAAGCATCTTTGTAAGATGAGCCAAATTGAAGCAGAACAAGTTGTTGGAGTGTCAGAATGCATAGGTAGTAGTCAAATAAGCGTTCTATGGCTTTATTTCGCTTAGTTGCTTACTCTTGAGTAGAACTGCACGTTCACTCCAGAAATATGCATCTTTGTAAAATGAGCCAAATTGAAGCAGAACAAGTTGTTGGAGTGTCAGAATGCCTAGGTAGAAGTCAAATAAGCGTTCTATGGCTTTATTTCGCTTAGTTGCTTACTCTTGAGTAGAACTGCATGTTCACTCCAGAAATAAGCATCTTTGTAAAATGAGCCAAATTGAAGCAGAACAAGTTGTTGGAGTGTCAGAATGCATAGATAGAAGTCAAATAAGCGTTCTATGGCTTTATTTCGCTTAGTTGCTTACTCTTGAGTAGAACTGCATGTTCACTCCCGAAATAAGCATCTTTGTAAAATGAGCCAAATTGAAGCAGAACAAGTTGTTGGAGTGTCAGAATGCATAGATAGAAGTCAAATAAGCGTTCTATGGCTTTATTTCGCTTAGTTGCTTACTCTTGAGTAGAACTGCACGTTCACTCCAGAAATATGCATCTTTGTAAAATGAGCCAAATTGAAGCAGAACAAGTTGTTGGAGTGTCAGAATGCATAGGTAGAAGTCAAATAAGCGTTCTATGGCTTTATTTCGCTTAGTTGCTTACTCTTGAGTAGAACTGCAAGTTCACTCCAGAAATAAGCATCTTTGTAAGATGAGCCAAATTGAAGCAGAACAAGTTGTTGGAGTGTCAGAATGCATAGACAGAAGTCAAATAAGCGTTCTATGGCTTTATTTCGCTTAGTTGCTTACTCTTGAGTAGAACTGCATGTTCACTCCCGAAATAAGCATCTTTGTAAAATGAGCCGAATTGAAGCAGAACAAGTTGTTGGAGTGTCAGAATGCATAGATAGAAGTCAAATAAGCGTTCTATGGCTTTGTTTCGCTTAGTTGCTTACTCTTGAGTAGAACTGCACGTTCACTCCAGAAATAAGCATCTTTGTAAAATAAGCCAAATTGAAGCAGAACAAGTTGTTGGAGTGTCAGAATGCATAGGTAGAAGTCAAATAAGCGTTCTATGGCTTTATTTCGCTTAGTTGCTTACTCTTGAGTAGAACTGCATGTTCACTCCCGAAATAAGCATCTTTGTAAAATGAGCCAAATTGAAGCAGAACAAGTTGTTGGAGTGTCAGAATGCATAGATAGAAGTCAAATAAGCGTTCTATGGCTTTATTTCGCTTAGTTGCTTACTCTTGAGTAGAACTGCACGTTCACTCCAGAAATATGCATCTTTGTAAAATGAGCCAAATTGAAGCAGAACAAGTTGTTGGAGTGTCAGAATGCCTAGGTAGAAGTCAAATAAGCGTTCTATGGCTTTATTTCGCTTAGTTGCTTACTCTTGAGTAGAACTGCATGTTCACTCCAGAAATAAGCATCTTTGTAAGATGAGCCAAATTGAAGCAGAACAAGTTGTTGGAGTGTCAGAATGCATAGATAGAAGTCATATAAGCGTTCTATGGCTTTATTTCGCTTAGTTGCTTACTCTTGAGTAGAACTGCACGTTCACTCCAGAAATATGCATCTTTGTAAAATGAGCCAAATTGAAGCAGAACAAGTTGTTGGAGTGTCAGAATGCATAGATAGAAGTCAAATAAGTGTTCTATGGCTTTATTTCGCTTAGTTGCTTACTCTTGAGTAGAACTGCACGTTCACTCCAGAAATATGCATCTTTGTAAAATGAGCCAAATTGAAGCAGAACAAGTTGTTGGAGTGTCAGAACGCATAGATAGAAGTCAAATAAGCGTTTTATGGCTTTATTTCGCTTAGTTGCTTACTCTTGAGTAGAACTGCATGTTCACTCCAGAAATATGCATCTTTGTAAAATGAGCCAAATTGAAGCAGAACAATTTGTTGGAGTGTCAGAACGCATAGATAGAAGTCAAATAAGCGTTCTTTGGCTTTATTTTGCTCAGTTGCTTACTCTTGAGTAGAACTGCATGTTCACTCCAGAAATAAGCATCTTTGTAAGATGAGCCAAATTGAAGCAGAACAAGTTGTTGGAGTGTCAGAATGCATAGGTAGTAGTCAAATAAGCGTTCTATGGCTTTATTTCGCTTAGTTGCTTACTCTTGAGTAGAACTGCACGTTCACTCCAGAAATATGCATCTTTGTAAAATGAGCCAAATTGAAGCAGAACAAGTTGTTGGAGTGTCAGAATGCCTAGGTAGAAGTCAAATAAGCGTTCTATGGCTTTATTTCGCTTAGTTGCTTACTCTTGAGTAGAACTGCACGTTCACTCCAGAAATATGCATCTTTGTAAAATGAGCCAAATTGAAGCAGAACAAGTTGTTGGAGTGTCAGAACGCATAGATAGAAGTCAAATAAGCGTTTTATGGCTTTATTTCGCTTAGTTGCTTACTCTTGAGTAGAACTGCATGTTCACTCCAGAAATATGCATCTTTGTAAAATGAGCCAAATTGAAGCAGAACAATTTGTTGGAGTGTCAGAACGCATAGATAGAAGTCAAATAAGCGTTCTTTGGCTTTATTTTGCTCAGTTGCTTACTCTTGAGTAGAACTGCATGTTCACTCCAGAAATAAGCATCTTTGTAAGATGAGCCAAATTGAAGCAGAACAAGTTGTTGGAGTGTCAGAATGCATAGGTAGTAGTCAAATAAGCGTTCTATGGCTTTATTTCGCTTAGTTGCTTACTCTTGAGTAGAACTGCACGTTCACTCCAGAAATATGCATCTTTGTAAAATGAGCCAAATTGAAGCAGAACAAGTTGTTGGAGTGTCAGAATGCCTAGGTAGAAGTCAAATAAGCGTTCTATGGCTTTATTTCGCTTAGTTGCTTACTCTTGAGTAGAACTGCATGTTCACTCCAGAAATAAGCATCTTTGTAAGATGAGCCAAATTGAAGCAGAACAAGTTGTTGGAGTGTCAGAATGCATAGGTAGTAGTCAAATAAGCGTTCTATGGCTTTATTTCGCTTAGTTGCTTACTCTTGAGTAGAACTGCACGTTCACTCCAGAAATATGCATCTTTGTAAAATGAGCCAAATTGAAGCAGAACAAGTTGTTGGAGTGTCAGAATGCCTAGGTAGAAGTCAAATAAGCGTTCTATGGCTTTATTTCGCTTAGTTGCTTACTCTTGAGTAGAACTGCATGTTCACTCCAGAAATAAGCATCTTTGTAAGATGAGCCAAATTGAAGCAGAACAAGTTGTTGGAGTGTCAGAATGCATAGATAGAAGTCATATAAGCGTTCTATGGCTTTATTTCGCTTAGTTGCTTACTCTTGAGTAGAACTGCATGTTCACTCCCGAAATAAGCATCTTTGTAAAATGAGCCGAATTGAAGCAGAACAAGTTGTTGGAGTGTCAGAATGCATAGATAGAAGTCAAATAAGCGTTCTATGGCTTTATTTCGCTTAGTTGCTTACTCTTGAGTAGAACTGCACGTTCACTCCAGAAATATGCATCTTTGTAAGATGAGCCAAATTGAAGCAGAACAAGTTGTTGGAGTGTCAGAATGCATAGATAGAAGTCAAATAAGCGTTCTACGGCTTTATTTCGCTTAGTTGCTTACTCTTGAGTAGAACTGCATCTTCACTCCAGAAATAAGCATCTTTGTAAAATGAGCCAAATTGAAGCAGAACAAATTGTTGGAGTGTCAGAACGCATAGATAGAAGTCAAATAAGCGTTCTATGGCTTTATTTTGCTCAGTTGCTTACTCTTGAGTAGAACTGCACGTTCACTCCAGAAATATGCATCTTTGTAAAATGAGCCAAATTGTAGCAGAACAAGTTGTTGGAGTGTCAGAACGCATAGATAGAAGTCAAATAAGCGTTCTATGGCTTTATTTCGCTTAGTTGCTTACTCTTGAGTAGAACTGCATGTTCACTCCAGAAATATGCATCTTTGTAAAATGAGCCAAATTGAAGCAGAACAAGTTGTTGGAGTGTCAGAACGCATAGATAGAAGTCAAATAAGCGTTCTTTGGCTTTATTTTGCTCAGTTGCTTACTCTTGAGTAGAACTGCATCTTCACTCCCGAAATAAGCATCTTTGTAAAATGAGCCAAATTGAAGCAGAACAAGTTGTTGGAGTGTCAGAATGCATAGATAGAAGTCAAATAAGCGTTCTATGGCTTTATTTCGCTTAGTTGCTTACTCTTGAGTAGAACTGCATCATCACTCCAGAAATATGCATCTTTGTAAGATGAGCCAAATTTAAGCAGAACAAGTTGTTGGAGTGTCAGAATGCATAGGTAGTAGTCAAATAAGCGTTCTATGGCTTTATTTCGCTTAGTTGCTTACTCTTGAGTAGAACTGCATCTTCACTCCCGAAATAAGCATCTTTGTAAAATGAGCCAAATTGAAGCAGAACAAGTTGTTGGAGTGTCAGAATGCATAGATAGAAGTCAAATAAGCGTTCTATGGCTTTATTTCGCTTAGTTGCTTACTCTTGAGTAGAACAGCACGTTCACTCCAGAAATAAGCATCTTTGTAAAATGAGCCAAATTGAAGCAGAACAAGTTGTTGGAGTGTCAGAATGCATAGATAGAAGTGAAATAAGCGTTCTATGGCTTTATTTCGCTTAGTTGCTTACTCTTGAGTAGAACAGCACGTTCACTCCAGAAATAAGCATCTTTGTAAAATGAGCCAAATTGAAGCAGAACAAGTTGTTGGAGTGTCAGAATGCATAGGTAGAAGTCAAATAAGCATTCTATGGCTTTATTTCGCTTAGTTGCTTACTCTTGAGTAGAACTGCATCTTCACTCCCGAAATAAGCATCTTTGTAAAATGAGCCAAATTGAAGCAGAACAAGTTGTTGGAGTGTCAGAATGCATAGATAGAAGTCAAATAAGCGTTCTATGGCTTTATTTCGCTTAGTTGCTTACTCTTGAGTAGAACTGCATCATCACTCCAGAAATATGCATCTTTGTAAGATGAGCCAAATTGAAGCAGAACAAGTTGTTGGAGTGTCAGAATGCATAGGTAGTAGTCAAATAAGCGTTCTATGGCTTTATTTCGCTTAGTTGCTTACTCTTGAGTAGAACTGCATCTTCACTCCCGAAATAAGCATCTTTGTAAAATGAGCCAAATTGAAGCAGAACAAGTTGTTGGAGTGTCAGAATGCATAGATAGAAGTCAAATAAGCGTTCTATGGCTTTATTTCGCTTAGTTGCTTACTCTTGAGTAGAACAGCACGTTCACTCCAGAAATAAGCATCTTTGTAAAATGAGCCAAATTGAAGCAGAACAAGTTGTTGGAGTGTCAGAATGCATAGATAGAAGTGAAATAAGCGTTCTATGGCTTTATTTCGCTTAGTTGCTTACTCTTGAGTAGAACAGCACGTTCACTCCAGAAATAAGCATCTTTGTAAAATGAGCCAAATTGAAGCAGAACAAGTTGTTGGAGTGTCAGAATGCATAGGTAGAAGTCAAATAAGCATTCTATGGCTTTATTTCGCTTAGTTGCTTACTCTTGAGTAGAACTGCATCTTCACTCCCGAAATAAGCATCTTTGTAAAATGAGCCAAATTGAAGCAGAACAAGTTGTTGGAGTGTCAGAATGCATAGATAGAAGTCAAATAAGCGTTCTATGGCTTTATTTCGCTTAGTTGCTTACTCTTGAGTAGAACTGCATCATCACTCCAGAAATATGCATCTTTGTAAGATGAGCCAAATTGAAGCAGAACAAGTTGTTGGAGTGTCAGAATGCATAGGTAGTAGTCAAATAAGCGTTCTATGGCTTTATTTCGCTTAGTTGCTTACTCTTGAGTAGAACTTCATCTTCACTCCCGAAATAAGCATCTTTGTAAAATGAGCCAAATTGAAGCAGAACAAGTTGTTGGAGTGTCAGAATGCATAGATAGAAGTCAAATAAGCGTTCTATGGCTTTATTTCGCTTAGTTGCTTACTCTTGAGTAGAACTGCACGTTCACTCCAGAAATAAGCATCTTTGTAAAATGAGCCAAATTGAAGCAGAACAAGTTGTTGGAGTGTCAGAATGCATAGATAGAAGTCAAATAAGCGTTCTTTGGCTTTATTTCGCTTAGTTGCTTACTCTTGAGTAGAACTGCATGTTCACTCCAGAAATAAGCATCTTTGTAAGATGAGCCAAATTGAAGCAGAACAAGTTGTTGGAGTGTCAGAATGCATAGGCAGAAGTCAAATAAGCGTTCTATGGCTTTATTTCGCTTAGTTGCTTACTCTTGAGTAGAACTGCATGTTCACTCCAGAAATAAGCATCTTTGTAAAATGAGCCAAATTGAAGCAGAACAAGTTGTTGGAGTGTCAGAATGCATAGATAGAAGTCAAATAAGCGTTCTTTGGCTTTATTTCGCTTAGTTGCTTACTCTTGAGTAGAACTGCATGTTCACTCCAGAAATAAGCATCTTTGTAAGATGAGCCAAATTGAAGCAGAACAAGTTGTTGGAGTGTCAGAATGCATAGAAGTCAAATAAGCGTTCTATGGCTTTATTTCGCTTAGTTGCTTACTCTTGAGTAGAACTGCATGTTCACTCCAGAAATAAGCATCTTTGTAAGATGAGCCAAATTGAAGCAGAACAAGTTGTTGGAGTGTCAGAATGCATAGATAGAAGTCATATAAGCGTTCTATGGCTTTATTTCGCTTAGTTGCTTACTCTTGAGTAGAACTGCATGTTCACTCCCGAAATAAGCATCTTTGTAAAATGAGCCGAATTGAAGCAGAACAAGTTGTTGTAGTGTCAGAATGCATAGATAGAAGTCATATAAGCGTTCTATGGCTTTATTTTGCTTAGTTGCTTACTCTTGAGTAGAACTGCATGTTCACTCCCGAAATAAGCATCTTTGTAAAATGAGCCGAATTGAAGCAGAACAAGTTGTTGGAGTGTCAGAATGCATAGATAGAAGTCAAATAAGCGTTCTATGGCTTTATTTCGCTTAGTTGCTTACTCTTGAGTAGAACTGCATCATCACTCCAGAAATATGCATCTTTGTAAGATGAGCCAAATTGAAGCAGAACAAGTTGTTGGAGTGTCAGAATGCATAGGTAGTAGTCAAATAAGCGTTCTATGGCTTTATTTCGCTTAGTTGCTTACTCTTGAGTAGAACTGCATCTTCACTCCCGAAATAAGCATCTTTGTAAAATGAGCCAAATTGAAGCAGAACAAGTTGTTGGAGTGTCAGAATGCATAGATAGAAGTCAAATAAGCGTTCTATGGCTTTATTTCGCTTAGTTGCTTACTCTTGAGTAGAACTGCACGTTCACTCCAGAAATATGCATCTTTGTAAAATGAGCCAAATTGAAGCAGAACAAGTTGTTGGAGTGTCAGAATGCATAGGTAGAAGTCAAATAAGCGTTCTATGGCTTTATTTCGCTTAGTTGCTTACTCTTGAGTAGAACTGCACGTTCACTCCAGAAATAAGCATCTTTGTAAAATGAGCCAAATTGAAGCAGAACAAGTTGTTGGAGTGTCAGAATGCATAGGTAGAAGTCAAATAAGCGTTCTATGGCTTTATTTCGCTTAGTTGCTTACTCTTGAGTAGAACTGCATCTTCACTCCCGAAATAAGCATCTTTGTAAAATGAGCCAAATTGAAGCAGAACAAGTTGTTGGAGTGTCAGAATGCATAGATAGAAGTCAAATAAGCGTTCTATGGCTTTATTTCGCTTAGTTGCTTACTCTTGAGTAGAACTGCATCATCACTCCAGAAATATGCATCTTTGTAAGATGAGCCAAATTGAAGCAGAACAAGTTGTTGGAGTGTCAGAATGCATAGATAGAAGTCAAATAAGCGTTCTTTGGCTTTATTTCGCTTAGTTGCTTACTCTTGAGTAGAACTGCATGTTCACTCCAGAAATAAGCATCTTTGTAAGATGAGCCAAATTGAAGCAGAACAAGTTGTTGGAGTGTCAGAATGCATAGAAGTCAAATAAGCGTTCTATGGCTTTATTTCGCTTAGTTGCTTACTCTTGAGTAGAACTGCATGTTCACTCCAGAAATAAGCATCTTTGTAAGATGAGCCAAATTGAAGCAGAACAAGTTGTTGGAGTGTCAGAATGCATAGATAGAAGTCATATAAGCGTTCTATGGCTTTATTTCGCTTAGTTGCTTACTCTTGAGTAGAACTGCATCATCACTCCAGAAATATGCATCTTTGTAAGATGAGCCAAATTGAAGCAGAACAAGTTGTTGGAGTGTCAGAATGCATAGGTAGTAGTCAAATAAGCGTTCTATGGCTTTATTTCGCTTAGTTGCTTACTCTTGAGTAGAACTGCATGTTCACTCCCGAAATAAGCATCTTTGTAAAATGAGCCGAATTGAAGCAGAACAAGTTGTTGTAGTGTCAGAATGCATAGATAGAAGTCATATAAGCGTTCTATGGCTTTATTTTGCTTAGTTGCTTACTCTTGAGTAGAACTGCATGTTCACTCCCGAAATAAGCATCTTTGTAAAATGAGCCGAATTGAAGCAGAACAAGTTGTTGGAGTGTCAGAATGCATAGATAGAAGTCAAATAAGCGTTCTATGGCTTTATTTCGCTTAGTTGCTTACTCTTGAGTAGAACTGCATCATCACTCCAGAAATATGCATCTTTGTAAGATGAGCCAAATTGAAGCAGAACAAGTTGTTGGAGTGTCAGAATGCATAGATAGAAGTCAAATAAGCGTTCTACGGCTTTATTTCGCTTAGTTGCTTACTCTTGAGTAGAACTGCATGTTCACTCCAGAAATAAGCATCTTTGTAAGATGAGCCAAATTGAAGCAGAACAAATTGTTGGAGTGTCAGAACGCATAGATAGAAGTCAAATAAGCGTTCTATGGCTTTATTTCGCTTAGTTGCTTACTCTTGAGTAGAACTGCATCATCACTCCAGAAATATGCATCTTTGTAAGATGAGCCAAATTGAAGCAGAACAAGTTGTTGGAGTGTCAGAATGCATAGGTAGTAGTCAAATAAGCGTTCTATGGCTTTATTTCGCTTAGTTGCTTACTCTTGAGTAGAACTGCATCTTCACTCCCGAAATAAGCATCTTTGTAAAATGAGCCAAATTGAAGCAGAACAAGTTGTTGGAGTGTCAGAATGCATAGATAGAAGTCATATAAGCGTTCTATGGCTTTATTTCGCTTAGTTGCTTACTCTTGAGTAGAACTGCACGTTCACTCCAGAAATATGCATCTTTGTAAAATGAGCCAAATTGAAGCAGAACAAGTTGTTGGAGTGTCAGAATGCATAGGTAGAAGTGAAATAAGCGTTCTATGGCTTTATTTCGCTTAGTTGCTTACTCTTGAGTAGAACTGCACGTTCACTCCAGAAATAAGCATCTTTGTAAAATGAGCCAAATTGAAGCAGAACAAGTTGTTGGAGTGTCAGAATGCATAGGTAGAAGTCAAATAAGCGTTCTATGGCTTTATTTCGCTTAGTTGCTTACTCTTGAGTAGAACTGCATCTTCACTCCCGAAATAAGCATCTTTGTAAAATGAGCCAAATTGAAGCAGAACAAGTTGTTGGAGTGTCAGAATGCATAGATAGAAGTCAAATAAGCGTTCTATGGCTTTATTTCGCTTAGTTGCTTACTCTTGAGTAGAACTGCATCATCACTCCAGAAATATGCATCTTTGTAAGATGAGCCAAATTGAAGCAGAACAAGTTGTTGGAGTGTCAGAATGCATAGGTAGTAGTCAAATAAGCGTTCTATGGCTTTATTTCGCTTAGTTGCTTACTCTTGAGTAGAACTTCATCTTCACTCCCGAAATAAGCATCTTTGTAAAATGAGCCAAATTGAAGCAGAACAAGTTGTTGGAGTGTCAGAATGCGTAGATAGAAGTCAAATAAGCGTTCTATGGCTTTATTTCGCTTAGTTGCTTACTCTTGAGTAGAACTGCACGTTCACTCCAGAAATATGCATCTTTGTAAGATGAGCCAAATTGAAGCAGAACAAGTTGTTGGAGTGTCAGAATGCATAGGTAGTAGTCAAATAAGCGTTCTATGGCTTTATTTCGCTTAGTTGCTTACTCTTGAGTAGAACTGCATGTTCACTCCAGAAATAAGCATCTTTGTAAGATGAGCCAAATTGAAGCAGAACAAGTTGTTGGAGTGTCAGAATGCATAGAAGTCAAATAAGCGTTCTATGGCTTTATTTCGCTTAGTTGCTTACTCTTGAGTAGAACTGCATGTTCACTCCAGAAATAAGCATCTTTGTAAGATGAGCCAAATTGAAGCAGAACAAGTTGTTGGAGTGTCAGAATGCATAGATAGAAGTCATATAAGCGTTCTATGGCTTTATTTCGCTTAGTTGCTTACTCTTGAGTAGAACTGCATGTTCACTCCCGAAATAAGCATCTTTGTAAAATGAGCCGAATTGAAGCAGAACAAGTTGTTGTAGTGTCAGAATGCATAGATAGAAGTCATATAAGCGTTCTATGGCTTTATTTCGCTTAGTTGCTTACTCTTGAGTAGAACTGCATGTTCACTCCCGAAATAAGCATCTTTGTAAAATGAGCCGAATTGAAGCAGAACAAGTTGTTGGAGTGTCAGAATGCATAGATAGAAGTCAAATAAGCGTTCTATGGCTTTATTTCGCTTAGTTGCTTACTCTTGAGTAGAACTGCATCATCACTCCAGAAATATGCATCTTTGTAAGATGAGCCAAATTGAAGCAGAACAAGTTGTTGGAGTGTCAGAATGCATAGGTAGTAGTCAAATAAGCGTTCTATGGCTTTATTTCGCTTAGTTGCTTACTCTTGAGTAGAACTGCATCTTCACTCCCGAAATAAGCATCTTTGTAAAATGAGCCAAATTGAAGCAGAACAAGTTGTTGGAGTGTCAGAATGCATAGATAGAAGTCAAATAAGCGTTCTATGGCTTTATTTCGCTTAGTTGCTTACTCTTGAGTAGAACTGCACGTTCACTCCAGAAATATGCATCTTTGTAAAATGAGCCAAATTGAAGCAGAACAAGTTGTTGGAGTGTCAGAATGCATAGGTAGAAGTCAAATAAGCGTTCTATGGCTTTATTTCGCTTAGTTGCTTACTCTTGAGTAGAACTGCACGTTCACTCCAGAAATAAGCATCTTTGTAAAATGAGCCAAATTGAAGCAGAACAAGTTGTTGGAGTGTCAGAATGCATAGGTAGAAGTCAAATAAGCGTTCTATGGCTTTATTTCGCTTAGTTGCTTACTCTTGAGTAGAACTGCATCTTCACTCCCGAAATAAGCATCTTTGTAAAATGAGCCAAATTGAAGCAGAACAAGTTGTTGGAGTGTCAGAATGCATAGATAGAAGTCAAATAAGCGTTCTATGGCTTTATTTCGCTTAGTTGCTTACTCTTGAGTAGAACTGCATCATCACTCCAGAAATATGCATCTTTGTAAGATGAGCCAAATTGAAGCAGAACAAGTTGTTGGAGTGTCAGAATGCATAGGTAGTAGTCAAATAAGCGTTCTATGGCTTTATTTCGCTTAGTTGCTTACTCTTGAGTAGAACTTCATCTTCACTCCCGAAATAAGCATCTTTGTAAAATGAGCCAAATTGAAGCAGAACAAGTTGTTGGAGTGTCAGAATGCATAGATAGAAGTCAAATAAGCGTTCTATGGCTTTATTTCGCTTAGTTGCTTACTCTTGAGTAGAACTGCACGTTCACTCCAGAAATATGCATCTTTGTAAAATGAGCCAAATTGAAGCAGAACAAGTTGTTGGAGTGTCAGAATGCATAGATAGAAGTCAAATAAGCGTTCTTTGGCTTTATTTCGCTTAGTTGCTTACTCTTGAGTAGAACTGCATGTTCACTCCAGAAATAAGCATCTTTGTAAGATGAGCCAAATTGAAGCAGAACAAGTTGTTGGAGTGTCAGAATGCATAGAAGTCAAATAAGCGTTCTATGGCTTTATTTCGCTTAGTTGCTTACTCTTGAGTAGAACTGCATGTTCACTCCAGAAATAAGCATCTTTGTAAGATGAGCCAAATTGAAGCAGAACAAGTTGTTGGAGTGTCAGAATGCATAGATAGAAGTCATATAAGCGTTCTATGGCTTTATTTCGCTTAGTTGCTTACTCTTGAGTAGAACTGCATGTTCACTCCCGAAATAAGCATCTTTGTAAAATGAGCCGAATTGAAGCAGAACAAGTTGTTGTAGTGTCAGAATGCATAGATAGAAGTCATATAAGCGTTCTATGGCTTTATTTCGCTTAGTTGCTTACTCTTGAGTAGAACTGCATGTTCACTCCCGAAATAAGCATCTTTGTAAAATGAGCCGAATTGAAGCAGAACAAGTTGTTCGAGTGTCAGAATGCATAGGTAGTAGTCAAATAAGCGTTCTATGGCTTTATTTCGCTTAGTTGCTTACTCTTGAGTAGAACTTCATCTTCACTCCCGAAATAAGCATCTTTGTAAAATGAGCCAAATTGAAGCAGAACAAGTTGTTGGAGTGTCAGAATGCATAGATAGAAGTCAAATAAGCGTTCTATGGCTTTATTTCGCTTAGTTGCTTACTCTTGAGTAGAACTGCACGTTCACTCCAGAAATATGCATCTTTGTAAAATGAGCCAAATTGAAGCAGAACAAGTTGTTGGAGTGTCAGAATGCATAGATAGAAGTCAAATAAGCGTTCTTTGGCTTTATTTCGCTTAGTTGCTTACTCTTGAGTAGAACTGCATGTTCACTCCAGAAATAAGCATCTTTGTAAGATGAGCCAAATTGAAGCAGAACAAGTTGTTGGAGTGTCAGAATGCATAGAAGTCAAATAAGCGTTCTATGGCTTTATTTCGCTTAGTTGCTTACTCTTGAGTAGAACTGCATGTTCACTCCAGAAATAAGCATCTTTGTAAGATGAGCCAAATTGAAGCAGAACAAGTTGTTGGAGTGTCAGAATGCATAGATAGAAGTCAAATAAGCGTTCTATGGCTTTATTTCGCTTAGTTGCTTACTCTTGAGTAGAACTGCATCATCACTCCAGAAATATGCATCTTTGTAAGATGAGCCAAATTGAAGCAGAACAAGTTGTTGGAGTGTCAGAATGCATAGGTAGTAGTCAAATAAGCGTTCTATGGCTTTATTTCGCTTAGTTGCTTACTCTTGAGTAGAACTGCATGTTCACTCCCGAAATAAGCATCTTTGTAAAATGAGCCAAATTGAAGCAGAACAAGTTGTTGGAGTGTCAGAATGCATAGATAGAAGTCAAATAAGCGTTCTATGGCTTTATTTCGCTTAGTTGCTTACTCTTGAGTAGAACTGCATGTTCACTCCAGAAATAAGCATCTTTGTAAAATGAGCCAAATTGAAGCAGAACAAGTTGTTGGAGTGTCAGAATGCATAGATAGAAGTCAAATAAGCGTTCTATGGCTTTATTTCGCTTAGTTGCTTACTCTTGAGTAGAACTGCATCATCACTCCAGAAATATGCATCTTTTTAAGATGAGCCAAATTGAAGCAGAACAAGTTGTTGGAGTGTCAGAATGCATAGGTAGTAGTCAAATAAGCGTTCTATGGCTTTATTTCGCTTAGTTGCTTACTCTTGAGTAGAACTTCATCTTCACTCCCGAAATAAGCATCTTTGTAAAATGAGCCAAATTGAAGCAGAACAAGTTGTTGGAGTGTCAGAATGCATAGATAGAAGTCAAATAAGCGTTCTATGGCTTTATTTCGCTTAGTTGCTTACTCTTGAGTAGAACTGCACGTTCACTCCAGAAATATGCATCTTTGTAAAATGAGCCAAATTGAAGCAGAACAAGTTGTTGGAGTGTCAGAATGCATAGATAGAAGTCAAATAAGCGTTCTTTGGCTTTATTTCGCTTAGTTGCTTACTCTTGAGTAGAACTGCATGTTCACTCCAGAAATAAGCATCTTTGTAAGATGAGCCAAATTGAAGCAGAACAAGTTGTTGGAGTGTCAGAATGCATAGAAGTCAAATAAGCGTTCTATGGCTTTATTTCGCTTAGTTGCTTACTCTTGAGTAGAACTGCACGTTCACTCCAGAAATATGCATCTTTGTAAAATGAGCCAAATTGAAGCAGAACAAGTTGTTGGAGTGTCAGAATGCATAGGTAGAAGTCAAATAAGCGTTCTATGGCTTTATTTCGCTTAGTTGCTTACTCTTGAGTAGAACTGCACGTTCACTCCAGAAATAAGCATCTTTGTAAAATGAGCCAAATTGAAGCAGAACAAGTTGTTGGAGTGTCAGAATGCATAGATAGAAGTCAAATAAGCGTTCTATGGCTTTATTTCGCTTAGTTGCTTACTCTTGAGTAGAACTGCATCATCACTCCAGAAATATGCATCTTTGTAAGATGAGCCAAATTGAAGCAGAACAAGTTGTTGGAGTGTCAGAATGCATAGGTAGTAGTCAAATAAGCGTTCTATGGCTTTATTTCGCTTAGTTGCTTACTCTTGAGTAGAACTGCATCTTCACTCCCGAAATAAGCATCTTTGTAAGATGAGCCAAATTGAAGCAGAACAAGTTGTTGGAGTGTCAGAATGCATAGAAGTCAAATAAGCGTTCTATGGCTTTATTTCGCTTAGTTGCTTACTCTTGAGAAGAACTGCATGTTCACTCCAGAAATAAGCATCTTTGTAAGATGAGCCAAATTGAAGCAGAACAAGTTGTTGGAGTGTCAGAATGCATAGATAGAAGTCATATAAGCGTTCTATGGCTTTATTTCGCTTAGTTGCTTACTCTTGAGTAGAACTGCATGTTCACTCCCGAAATAAGCATCTTTGTAAAATGAGCCGAATTGAAGCAGAACAAGTTGTTGTAGTGTCAGAATGCATAGATAGAAGTCATATAAGCGTTCTATGGCTTTATTTCGCTTAGTTGCTTACTCTTGAGTAGAACTGCATGTTCACTCCAGAAATAAGCATCTTTGTAAGATGAGCCAAATTGAAGCAGAACAAATTGTTGGAGTGTCAGAACGCATAGATAGAAGTCAAATAAGCGTTCTATGGCTTTATTTCGCTTAGTTGCTTACTCTTGAGTAGAACTGCATCATCACTCCAGAAATATGCATCTTTGTAAGATGAGCCAAATTGAAGCAGAACAAGTTGTTGGAGTGTCAGAATGCATAGGTAGTAGTCAAATAAGCGTTCTATGGCTTTATTTCGCTTAGTTGCTTACTCTTGAGTAGAACTGCATCTTCACTCCCGAAATAAGCATCTTTGTAAAATGAGCCAAATTGAAGCAGAACAAGTTGTTGGAGTGTCAGAATGCATAGATAGAAGTCAAATAAGCGTTCTATGGCTTTATTTCGCTTAGTTGCTTACTCTTGAGTAGAACTGCACGTTCACTCCAGAAATATGCATCTTTGTAAAATGAGCCAAATTGAAGCAGAACAAGTTGTTGGAGTGTCAGAATGCATAGGTAGAAGTCAAATAAGCGTTCTATGGCTTTATTTCGCTTAGTTGCTTACTCTTGAGTAGAACTGCACGTTCACTCCAGAAATAAGCATCTTTGTAAAATGAGCCAAATTGAAGCAGAACAAGTTGTTGGAGTGTCAGAATGCATAGGTAGAAGTCAAATAAGCGTTCTATGGCTTTATTTCGCTTAGTTGCTTACTCTTGAGTAGAACTGCATCTTCACTCCCGAAATAAGCATCTTTGTAAAATGAGCCAAATTGAAGCAGAACAAGTTGTTGGAGTGTCAGAATGCATAGATAGAAGTCAAATAAGCGTTCTATGGCTTTATTTCGCTTAGTTGCTTACTCTTGAGTAGAACTGCATCATCACTCCAGAAATATGCATCTTTGTAAGATGAGCCAAATTGAAGCAGAACAAGTTGTTGGAGTGTCAGAATGCATAGATAGAAGTCAAATAAGCGTTCTTTGGCTTTATTTCGCTTAGTTGCTTACTCTTGAGTAGAACTGCATGTTCACTCCAGAAATAAGCATCTTTGTAAGATGAGCCAAATTGAAGCAGAACAAGTTGTTGGAGTGTCAGAATGCATAGAAGTCAAATAAGCGTTCTATGGCTTTATTTCGCTTAGTTGCTTACTCTTGAGTAGAACTGCATGTTCACTCCAGAAATAAGCATCTTTGTAAGATGAGCCAAATTGAAGCAGAACAAGTTGTTGGAGTGTCAGAATGCATAGATAGAAGTCATATAAGCGTTCTATGGCTTTATTTCGCTTAGTTGCTTACTCTTGAGTAGAACTGCATCATCACTCCAGAAATATGCATCTTTGTAAGATGAGCCAAATTGAAGCAGAACAAGTTGTTGGAGTGTCAGAATGCATAGGTAGTAGTCAAATAAGCGTTCTATGGCTTTATTTCGCTTAGTTGCTTACTCTTGAGTAGAACTTCATCTTCACTCCCGAAATAAGCATCTTTGTAAAATGAGCCAAATTGAAGCAGAACAAGTTGTTGGAGTGTCAGAATGCATAGATAGAAGTCAAATAAGCGTTCTATGGCTTTATTTCGCTTAGTTGCTTACTCTTGAGTAGAACTGCACGTTCACTCCAGAAATATGCATCTTTGTAAAATGAGCCAAATTGAAGCAGAACAAGTTGTTGGAGTGTCAGAATGCATAGATAGAAGTCAAATAAGCGTTCTTTGGCTTTATTTCGCTTAGTTGCTTACTCTTGAGTAGAACTGCATGTTCACTCCAGAAATAAGCATCTTTGTAAGATGAGCCAAATTGAAGCAGAACAAGTTGTTGGAGTGTCAGAATGCATAGAAGTCAAATAAGCGTTCTATGGCTTTATTTCGCTTAGTTGCTTACTCTTGAGTAGAACTGCACGTTCACTCCAGAAATATGCATCTTTGTAAAATGAGCCAAATTGAAGCAGAACAAGTTGTTGGAGTGTCAGAATGCATAGGTAGAAGTCAAATAAGCGTTCTATGGCTTTATTTCGCTTAGTTGCTTACTCTTGAGTAGAACTGCACGTTCACTCCAGAAATAAGCATCTTTGTAAAATGAGCCAAATTGAAGCAGAACAAGTTGTTGGAGTGTCAGAATGCATAGATAGAAGTCAAATAAGCGTTCTATGGCTTTATTTCGCTTAGTTGCTTACTCTTGAGTAGAACTGCATCATCACTCCAGAAATATGCATCTTTGTAAGATGAGCCAAATTGAAGCAGAACAAGTTGTTGGAGTGTCAGAATGCATAGGTAGTAGTCAAATAAGCGTTCTATGGCTTTATTTCGCTTAGTTGCTTACTCTTGAGTAGAACTGCATCTTCACTCCCGAAATAAGCATCTTTGTAAGATGAGCCAAATTGAAGCAGAACAAGTTGTTGGAGTGTCAGAATGCATAGAAGTCAAATAAGCGTTCTATGGCTTTATTTCGCTTAGTTGCTTACTCTTGAGAAGAACTGCATGTTCACTCCAGAAATAAGCATCTTTGTAAGATGAGCCAAATTGAAGCAGAACAAGTTGTTGGAGTGTCAGAATGCATAGATAGAAGTCATATAAGCGTTCTATGGCTTTATTTCGCTTAGTTGCTTACTCTTGAGTAGAACTGCATGTTCACTCCCGAAATAAGCATCTTTGTAAAATGAGCCGAATTGAAGCAGAACAAGTTGTTGTAGTGTCAGAATGCATAGATAGAAGTCATATAAGCGTTCTATGGCTTTATTTCGCTTAGTTGCTTACTCTTGAGTAGAACTGCATGTTCACTCCAGAAATAAGCATCTTTGTAAGATGAGCCAAATTGAAGCAGAACAAATTGTTGGAGTGTCAGAACGCATAGATAGAAGTCAAATAAGCGTTCTATGGCTTTATTTCGCTTAGTTGCTTACTCTTGAGTAGAACTGCATCATCACTCCAGAAATATGCATCTTTGTAAGATGAGCCAAATTGAAGCAGAACAAGTTGTTGGAGTGTCAGAATGCATAGGTAGTAGTCAAATAAGCGTTCTATGGCTTTATTTCGCTTAGTTGCTTACTCTTGAGTAGAACTGCATCTTCACTCCCGAAATAAGCATCTTTGTAAAATGAGCCAAATTGAAGCAGAACAAGTTGTTGGAGTGTCAGAATGCATAGATAGAAGTCAAATAAGCGTTCTATGGCTTTATTTCGCTTAGTTGCTTACTCTTGAGTAGAACTGCACGTTCACTCCAGAAATATGCATCTTTGTAAAATGAGCCAAATTGAAGCAGAACAAGTTGTTGGAGTGTCAGAATGCATAGGTAGAAGTCAAATAAGCGTTCTATGGCTTTATTTCGCTTAGTTGCTTACTCTTGAGTAGAACTGCACGTTCACTCCAGAAATAAGCATCTTTGTAAAATGAGCCAAATTGAAGCAGAACAAGTTGTTGGAGTGTCAGAATGCATAGGTAGAAGTCAAATAAGCGTTCTATGGCTTTATTTCGCTTAGTTGCTTACTCTTGAGTAGAACTGCATCTTCACTCCCGAAATAAGCATCTTTGTAAAATGAGCCAAATTGAAGCAGAACAAGTTGTTGGAGTGTCAGAATGCATAGATAGAAGTCAAATAAGCGTTCTATGGCTTTATTTCGCTTAGTTGCTTACTCTTGAGTAGAACTGCATCATCACTCCAGAAATATGCATCTTTGTAAGATGAGCCAAATTGAAGCAGAACAAGTTGTTGGAGTGTCAGAATGCATAGATAGAAGTCAAATAAGCGTTCTTTGGCTTTATTTCGCTTAGTTGCTTACTCTTGAGTAGAACTGCATGTTCACTCCAGAAATAAGCATCTTTGTAAGATGAGCCAAATTGAAGCAGAACAAGTTGTTGGAGTGTCAGAATGCATAGAAGTCAAATAAGCGTTCTATGGCTTTATTTCGCTTAGTTGCTTACTCTTGAGTAGAACTGCATGTTCACTCCAGAAATAAGCATCTTTGTAAGATGAGCCAAATTGAAGCAGAACAAGTTGTTGGAGTGTCAGAATGCATAGATAGAAGTCATATAAGCGTTCTATGGCTTTATTTCGCTTAGTTGCTTACTCTTGAGTAGAACTGCATCATCACTCCAGAAATATGCATCTTTGTAAGATGAGCCAAATTGAAGCAGAACAAGTTGTTGGAGTGTCAGAATGCATAGGTAGTAGTCAAATAAGCGTTCTATGGCTTTATTTCGCTTAGTTGCTTACTCTTGAGTAGAACTGCATGTTCACTCCCGAAATAAGCATCTTTGTAAAATGAGCCGAATTGAAGCAGAACAAGTTGTTGTAGTGTCAGAATGCATAGATAGAAGTCATATAAGCGTTCTATGGCTTTATTTTGCTTAGTTGCTTACTCTTGAGTAGAACTGCATGTTCACTCCCGAAATAAGCATCTTTGTAAAATGAGCCGAATTGAAGCAGAACAAGTTGTTGGAGTGTCAGAATGCATAGATAGAAGTCAAATAAGCGTTCTATGGCTTTATTTCGCTTAGTTGCTTACTCTTGAGTAGAACTGCATCATCACTCCAGAAATATGCATCTTTGTAAGATGAGCCAAATTGAAGCAGAACAAGTTGTTGGAGTGTCAGAATGCATAGATAGAAGTCAAATAAGCGTTCTACGGCTTTATTTCGCTTAGTTGCTTACTCTTGAGTAGAACTGCATGTTCACTCCAGAAATAAGCATCTTTGTAAGATGAGCCAAATTGAAGCAGAACAAATTGTTGGAGTGTCAGAACGCATAGATAGAAGTCAAATAAGCGTTCTATGGCTTTATTTCGCTTAGTTGCTTACTCTTGAGTAGAACTGCATCATCACTCCAGAAATATGCATCTTTGTAAGATGAGCCAAATTGAAGCAGAACAAGTTGTTGGAGTGTCAGAATGCATAGGTAGTAGTCAAATAAGCGTTCTATGGCTTTATTTCGCTTAGTTGCTTACTCTTGAGTAGAACTGCATCTTCACTCCCGAAATAAGCATCTTTGTAAAATGAGCCAAATTGAAGCAGAACAAGTTGTTGGAGTGTCAGAATGCATAGATAGAAGTCATATAAGCGTTCTATGGCTTTATTTCGCTTAGTTGCTTACTCTTGAGTAGAACTGCACGTTCACTCCAGAAATATGCATCTTTGTAAAATGAGCCAAATTGAAGCAGAACAAGTTGTTGGAGTGTCAGAATGCATAGGTAGAAGTGAAATAAGCGTTCTATGGCTTTATTTCGCTTAGTTGCTTACTCTTGAGTAGAACTGCACGTTCACTCCAGAAATAAGCATCTTTGTAAAATGAGCCAAATTGAAGCAGAACAAGTTGTTGGAGTGTCAGAATGCATAGGTAGAAGTCAAATAAGCGTTCTATGGCTTTATTTCGCTTAGTTGCTTACTCTTGAGTAGAACTGCATCTTCACTCCCGAAATAAGCATCTTTGTAAAATGAGCCAAATTGAAGCAGAACAAGTTGTTGGAGTGTCAGAATGCATAGATAGAAGTCAAATAAGCGTTCTATGGCTTTATTTCGCTTAGTTGCTTACTCTTGAGTAGAACTGCATCATCACTCCAGAAATATGCATCTTTGTAAGATGAGCCAAATTGAAGCAGAACAAGTTGTTGGAGTGTCAGAATGCATAGGTAGTAGTCAAATAAGCGTTCTATGGCTTTATTTCGCTTAGTTGCTTACTCTTGAGTAGAACTTCATCTTCACTCCCGAAATAAGCATCTTTGTAAAATGAGCCAAATTGAAGCAGAACAAGTTGTTGGAGTGTCAGAATGCGTAGATAGAAGTCAAATAAGCGTTCTATGGCTTTATTTCGCTTAGTTGCTTACTCTTGAGTAGAACTGCACGTTCACTCCAGAAATATGCATCTTTGTAAGATGAGCCAAATTGAAGCAGAACAAGTTGTTGGAGTGTCAGAATGCATAGGTAGTAGTCAAATAAGCGTTCTATGGCTTTATTTCGCTTAGTTGCTTACTCTTGAGTAGAACTGCATGTTCACTCCAGAAATAAGCATCTTTGTAAGATGAGCCAAATTGAAGCAGAACAAGTTGTTGGAGTGTCAGAATGCATAGAAGTCAAATAAGCGTTCTATGGCTTTATTTCGCTTAGTTGCTTACTCTTGAGTAGAACTGCATGTTCACTCCAGAAATAAGCATCTTTGTAAGATGAGCCAAATTGAAGCAGAACAAGTTGTTGGAGTGTCAGAATGCATAGATAGAAGTCATATAAGCGTTCTATGGCTTTATTTCGCTTAGTTGCTTACTCTTGAGTAGAACTGCATGTTCACTCCCGAAATAAGCATCTTTGTAAAATGAGCCGAATTGAAGCAGAACAAGTTGTTGTAGTGTCAGAATGCATAGATAGAAGTCATATAAGCGTTCTATGGCTTTATTTCGCTTAGTTGCTTACTCTTGAGTAGAACTGCATGTTCACTCCCGAAATAAGCATCTTTGTAAAATGAGCCGAATTGAAGCAGAACAAGTTGTTGGAGTGTCAGAATGCATAGATAGAAGTCAAATAAGCGTTCTATGGCTTTATTTCGCTTAGTTGCTTACTCTTGAGTAGAACTGCATCATCACTCCAGAAATATGCATCTTTGTAAGATGAGCCAAATTGAAGCAGAACAAGTTGTTGGAGTGTCAGAATGCATAGGTAGTAGTCAAATAAGCGTTCTATGGCTTTATTTCGCTTAGTTGCTTACTCTTGAGTAGAACTGCATCTTCACTCCCGAAATAAGCATCTTTGTAAAATGAGCCAAATTGAAGCAGAACAAGTTGTTGGAGTGTCAGAATGCATAGATAGAAGTCAAATAAGCGTTCTATGGCTTTATTTCGCTTAGTTGCTTACTCTTGAGTAGAACTGCACGTTCACTCCAGAAATATGCATCTTTGTAAAATGAGCCAAATTGAAGCAGAACAAGTTGTTGGAGTGTCAGAATGCATAGGTAGAAGTCAAATAAGCGTTCTATGGCTTTATTTCGCTTAGTTGCTTACTCTTGAGTAGAACTGCACGTTCACTCCAGAAATAAGCATCTTTGTAAAATGAGCCAAATTGAAGCAGAACAAGTTGTTGGAGTGTCAGAATGCATAGGTAGAAGTCAAATAAGCGTTCTATGGCTTTATTTCGCTTAGTTGCTTACTCTTGAGTAGAACTGCATCTTCACTCCCGAAATAAGCATCTTTGTAAAATGAGCCAAATTGAAGCAGAACAAGTTGTTGGAGTGTCAGAATGCATAGATAGAAGTCAAATAAGCGTTCTATGGCTTTATTTCGCTTAGTTGCTTACTCTTGAGTAGAACTGCATCATCACTCCAGAAATATGCATCTTTGTAAGATGAGCCAAATTGAAGCAGAACAAGTTGTTGGAGTGTCAGAATGCATAGGTAGTAGTCAAATAAGCGTTCTATGGCTTTATTTCGCTTAGTTGCTTACTCTTGAGTAGAACTTCATCTTCACTCCCGAAATAAGCATCTTTGTAAAATGAGCCAAATTGAAGCAGAACAAGTTGTTGGAGTGTCAGAATGCATAGATAGAAGTCAAATAAGCGTTCTATGGCTTTATTTCGCTTAGTTGCTTACTCTTGAGTAGAACTGCACGTTCACTCCAGAAATATGCATCTTTGTAAAATGAGCCAAATTGAAGCAGAACAAGTTGTTGGAGTGTCAGAATGCATAGATAGAAGTCAAATAAGCGTTCTTTGGCTTTATTTCGCTTAGTTGCTTACTCTTGAGTAGAACTGCATGTTCACTCCAGAAATAAGCATCTTTGTAAGATGAGCCAAATTGAAGCAGAACAAGTTGTTGGAGTGTCAGAATGCATAGAAGTCAAATAAGCGTTCTATGGCTTTATTTCGCTTAGTTGCTTACTCTTGAGTAGAACTGCATGTTCACTCCAGAAATAAGCATCTTTGTAAGATGAGCCAAATTGAAGCAGAACAAGTTGTTGGAGTGTCAGAATGCATAGATAGAAGTCATATAAGCGTTCTATGGCTTTATTTCGCTTAGTTGCTTACTCTTGAGTAGAACTGCATGTTCACTCCCGAAATAAGCATCTTTGTAAAATGAGCCGAATTGAAGCAGAACAAGTTGTTGTAGTGTCAGAATGCATAGATAGAAGTCATATAAGCGTTCTATGGCTTTATTTCGCTTAGTTGCTTACTCTTGAGTAGAACTGCATGTTCACTCCCGAAATAAGCATCTTTGTAAAATGAGCCGAATTGAAGCAGAACAAGTTGTTCGAGTGTCAGAATGCATAGGTAGTAGTCAAATAAGCGTTCTATGGCTTTATTTCGCTTAGTTGCTTACTCTTGAGTAGAACTTCATCTTCACTCCCGAAATAAGCATCTTTGTAAAATGAGCCAAATTGAAGCAGAACAAGTTGTTGGAGTGTCAGAATGCATAGATAGAAGTCAAATAAGCGTTCTATGGCTTTATTTCGCTTAGTTGCTTACTCTTGAGTAGAACTGCACGTTCACTCCAGAAATATGCATCTTTGTAAAATGAGCCAAATTGAAGCAGAACAAGTTGTTGGAGTGTCAGAATGCATAGATAGAAGTCAAATAAGCGTTCTTTGGCTTTATTTCGCTTAGTTGCTTACTCTTGAGTAGAACTGCATGTTCACTCCAGAAATAAGCATCTTTGTAAGATGAGCCAAATTGAAGCAGAACAAGTTGTTGGAGTGTCAGAATGCATAGAAGTCAAATAAGCGTTCTATGGCTTTATTTCGCTTAGTTGCTTACTCTTGAGTAGAACTGCATGTTCACTCCAGAAATAAGCATCTTTGTAAGATGAGCCAAATTGAAGCAGAACAAGTTGTTGGAGTGTCAGAATGCATAGATAGAAGTCAAATAAGCGTTCTATGGCTTTATTTCGCTTAGTTGCTTACTCTTGAGTAGAACTGCATCATCACTCCAGAAATATGCATCTTTGTAAGATGAGCCAAATTGAAGCAGAACAAGTTGTTGGAGTGTCAGAATGCATAGGTAGTAGTCAAATAAGCGTTCTATGGCTTTATTTCGCTTAGTTGCTTACTCTTGAGTAGAACTGCATGTTCACTCCCGAAATAAGCATCTTTGTAAAATGAGCCAAATTGAAGCAGAACAAGTTGTTGGAGTGTCAGAATGCATAGATAGAAGTCAAATAAGCGTTCTATGGCTTTATTTCGCTTAGTTGCTTACTCTTGAGTAGAACTGCATGTTCACTCCAGAAATAAGCATCTTTGTAAAATGAGCCAAATTGAAGCAGAACAAGTTGTTGGAGTGTCAGAATGCATAGATAGAAGTCAAATAAGCGTTCTATGGCTTTATTTCGCTTAGTTGCTTACTCTTGAGTAGAACTGCATCATCACTCCAGAAATATGCATCTTTTTAAGATGAGCCAAATTGAAGCAGAACAAGTTGTTGGAGTGTCAGAATGCATAGGTAGTAGTCAAATAAGCGTTCTATGGCTTTATTTCGCTTAGTTGCTTACTCTTGAGTAGAACTTCATCTTCACTCCCGAAATAAGCATCTTTGTAAAATGAGCCAAATTGAAGCAGAACAAGTTGTTGGAGTGTCAGAATGCATAGATAGAAGTCAAATAAGCGTTCTATGGCTTTATTTCGCTTAGTTGCTTACTCTTGAGTAGAACTGCACGTTCACTCCAGAAATATGCATCTTTGTAAAATGAGCCAAATTGAAGCAGAACAAGTTGTTGGAGTGTCAGAATGCATAGATAGAAGTCAAATAAGCGTTCTTTGGCTTTATTTCGCTTAGTTGCTTACTCTTGAGTAGAACTGCATGTTCACTCCAGAAATAAGCATCTTTGTAAGATGAGCCAAATTGAAGTAGAACAAGTTGTTGGAGTGTCAGAATGCATAGAAGTCAAATAAGCGTTCTATGGCTTTATTTCGCTTAGTTGCTTACTCTTGAGTAGAACTGCACGTTCACTCCAGAAATATGCATCTTTGTAAAATGAGCCAAATTGAAGCAGAACAAGTTGTTGGAGTGTCAGAATGCATAGGTAGAAGTCAAATAAGCGTTCTATGGCTTTATTTCGCTTAGTTGCTTACTCTTGAGTAGAACTGCACGTTCACTCCAGAAATAAGCATCTTTGTAAAATGAGCCAAATTGAAGCAGAACAAGTTGTTGGAGTGTCAGAATGCATAGATAGAAGTCAAATAAGCGTTCTATGGCTTTATTTCGCTTAGTTGCTTACTCTTGAGTAGAACTGCATCATCACTCCAGAAATATGCATCTTTGTAAGATGAGCCAAATTGAAGCAGAACAAGTTGTTGGAGTGTCAGAATGCATAGGTAGTAGTCAAATAAGCGTTCTATGGCTTTATTTCGCTTAGTTGCTTACTCTTGAGTAGAACTGCATCTTCACTCCCGAAATAAGCATCTTTGTAAGATGAGCCAAATTGAAGCAGAACAAGTTGTTGGAGTGTCAGAATGCATAGAAGTCAAATAAGCGTTCTATGGCTTTATTTCGCTTAGTTGCTTACTCTTGAGAAGAACTGCATGTTCACTCCAGAAATAAGCATCTTTGTAAGATGAGCCAAATTGAAGCAGAACAAGTTGTTGGAGTGTCAGAATGCATAGATAGAAGTCATATAAGCGTTCTATGGCTTTATTTCGCTTAGTTGCTTACTCTTGAGTAGAACTGCATGTTCACTCCCGAAATAAGCATCTTTGTAAAATGAGCCGAATTGAAGCAGAACAAGTTGTTGTAGTGTCAGAATGCATAGATAGAAGTCATATAAGCGTTCTATGGCTTTATTTCGCTTAGTTGCTTACTCTTGAGTAGAACTGCATGTTCACTCCCGAAATAAGCATCTTTGTAAAATGAGCCGAATTGAAGCAGAACAAGTTGTTGGAGTGTCAGAATGCATAGGTAGTAGTCAAATAAGCGTTCTTTGGCTTTATTTCGCTTAGTTGCTTACTCTTGAGTAGAACTGCATGTTCACTCCAGAAATAAGCATCTTTGTAAGATGAGCCAAATTGAAGCAGAACAAGTTGTTGGAGTGTCAGAATGCATAGAAGTCAAATAAGCGTTCTATGGCTTTATTTCGCTTAGTTGCTTACTCTTGAGTAGAACTGCATGTTCACTCCAGAAATAAGCATCTTTGTAAGATGAGCCAAATTGAAGCAGAACAAGTTGTTGGAGTGTCAGAATGCATAGATAGAAGTCATATAAGCGTTCTATGGCTTTATTTCGCTTAGTTGCTTACTCTTGAGTAGAACTGCATGTTCACTCCCGAAATAAGCATCTTTGTAAAATGAGCCGAATTGAAGCAGAACAAGTTGTTGGAGTGTCAGAATGCATAGATAGAAGTCAAATAAGCGTTCTATGGCTTTATTTCGCTTAGTTGCTTACTCTTGAGTAGAACTGCATCATCACTCCAGAAATATGCATCTTTGTAAGATGAGCCAAATTGAAGCAGAACAAGTTGTTGGAGTGTCAGAATGCATAGGTAGTAGTCAAATAAGCGTTCTATGGCTTTATTTCGCTTAGTTGCTTACTCTTGAGTAGAACTGCATGTTCACTCCCGAAATAAGCATCTTTGTAAAATGAGCCAAATTGAAGCAGAACAAGTTGTTGGAGTGTCAGAATGCATAGATAGAAGTCAAATAAGCGTTCTATGGCTTTATTTCGCTTAGTTGCTTACTCTTGAGTAGAACTGCATGTTCACTCCAGAAATAAGCATCTTTGTAAAATGAGCCAAATTGAAGCAGAACAAGTTGTTGGAGTGTCAGAATGCATAGATAGAAGTCAAATAAGCGTTCTATGGCTTTATTTCGCTTAGTTGCTTACTCTTGAGTAGAACTGCATCATCACTCCAGAAATATGCATCTTTGTAAGATGAGCCAAATTGAAGCAGAACAAGTTGTTGGAGTGTCAGAATGCATAGGTAGTAGTCAAATAAGCGTTCTATGGCTTTATTTCGCTTAGTTGCTTACTCTTGAGTAGAACTTCATCTTCACTCCCGAAATAAGCATCTTTGTAAAATGAGCCAAATTGAAGCAGAACAAGTTGTTGGAGTGTCAGAATGCATAGATAGAAGTCAAATAAGCGTTCTATGGCTTTATTTCGCTTAGTTGCTTACTCTTGAGTAGAACTGCACGTTCACTCCAGAAATATGCATCTTTGTAAAATGAGCCAAATTGAAGCAGAACAAGTTGTTGGAGTGTCAGAATGCATAGATAGAAGTCAAATAAGCGTTCTTTGGCTTTATTTCGCTTAGTTGCTTACTCTTGAGTAGAACTGCATGTTCACTCCCGAAATAAGCATCTTTGTAAGATGAGCCAAATTGAAGCAGAACAAGTTGTTGTAGTGTCAGAATGCATAGATAGAAGTCATATAAGCGTTCTATGGCTTTATTTCGCTTAGTTGCTTACTCTTGAGTAGAACTGCATGTTCACTCCCGAAATAAGCATCTTTGTAAAATGAGCCGAATTGAAGCAGAACAAGTTGTTGGAGTGTCAGAATGCATAGATAGAAGTCAAATAAGCGTTCTATGGCTTTATTTCGCTTAGTTGCTTACTCTTGAGTAGAACTGCATCATCACTCCAGAAATATGCATCTTTGTAAGATGAGCCAAATTGAAGCAGAACAAGTTGTTGGAGTGTCAGAATGCATAGGTAGTAGTCAAATAAGCGTTCTATGGCTTTATTTCGCTTAGTTGCTTACTCTTGAGTAGAACTGCATCTTCACTCCCGAAATAAGCATCTTTGTAAAATGAGCCAAATTGAAGCAGAACAAGTTGTTGGAGTGTCAGAATGCATAGATTGAAGTCAAATAAGCGTTCTATGGCTTTATTTCGCTTAGTTGCTTACTCTTGAGTAGAACTGCACGTTCACTCCAGAAATATGCATCTTTGTAAAATGAGCCAAATTGAAGCAGAACAAGTTGTTGGAGTGTCAGAATGCATAGGTAGAAGTCAAATAAGCGTTCTATGGCTTTATTTCGCTTAGTTGCTTACTCTTGAGTAGAACTGCACGTTCACTCCAGAAATAAGCATCTTTGTAAAATGAGCCAAATTGAAGCAGAACAAGTTGTTGGAGTGTCAGAATGCATAGGTAGAAGTCAAATAAGCGTTCTATGGCTTTATTTCGCTTAGTTGCTTACTCTTGAGTAGAACTGCATCTTCACTCCCGAAATAAGCATCTTTGTAAAATGAGCCAAATTGAAGCAGAACAAGTTGTTGGAGTGTCAGAATGCATAGATAGAAGTCAAATAAGCGTTCTATGGCTTTATTTCGCTTAGTTGCTTACTCTTGAGTAGAACTGCATCATCACTCCAGAAATATGCATCTTTGTAAGATGAGCCAAATTGAAGCAGAACAAGTTGTTGGAGTGTCAGAATGCATAGGTAGTAGTCAAATAAGCGTTCTATGGCTTTATTTCGCTTAGTTGCTTACTCTTGAGTAGAACTGCATCTTCACTCCCGAAATAAGCATCTTTGTAAAATGAGCCAAATTGAAGCAGAACAAGTTGTTGGAGTGTCAGAATGCATAGATAGAAGTCAAATAAGCGTTCTATGGCTTTATTTCGCTTAGTTGCTTACTCTTGAGTAGAACTGCACGTTCACTCCAGAAATATGCATCTTTGTAAAATCAGCCAAATTGAAGCAGAACAAGTTGTTGGAGTGTCAGAATGCATAGATAGAAGTCAAATAAGCGTTCTTTGGCTTTATTTCGCTTAGTTGCTTACTCTTGAGTAGAACTGCATGTTCACTCCAGAAATAAGCATCTTTGTAAGATGAGCCAAATTGAAGCAGAACAAGTTGTTGGAGTGTCAGAATGCATAGAAGTCAAATAAGCGTTCTATGGCTTTATTTCGCTTAGTTGCTTACTCTTGAGTAGAAGTGCATGTTCACTCCAGAAATAAGCATCTTTGTAAGATGAGCCAAATTGAAGCAGAACAAGTTGTTGGAGTGTCAGAATGCATAGATAGAAGTCATATAAGCGTTCTATGGCTTTATTTCGCTTAGTTGCTTACTCTTGAGTAGAACTGCATGTTCACTCCCGAAATAAGCATCTTTGTAAAATGAGCCGAATTGAAGCAGAACAAGTTGTTGTAGTGTCAGAATGCATAGATAGAAGTCATATAAGCGTTCTATGGCTTTATTTCGCTTAGTTGCTTACTCTTGAGTAGAACTGCATGTTCACTCCCGAAATAAGCATCTTTGTAAAATGAGCCGAATTGAAGCAGAACAAGTTGTTGGAGTGTCAGAATGCATAGATAGAAGTCAAATAAGCGTTCAATGGCTTTATTTCGCTTAGTTGCTTACTCTTGAGTAGAACTGCATGTTCACTCCCGAAATAAGCATCTTTGTAAAATGAGCCAAATTGAAGCAGAACAAGTTGTTGGAGTGTCAGAATGCATAGATAGAAGTCAAATAAGCGTTCTATGGCTTTATTTCGCTTAGTTGCTTACTCTTGAGTAGAACTGCATCATCACTCCAGAAATATGCATCTTTGTAAGATGAGCCAAATTGAAGCAGAACAAGTTGTTGGAGTGTCAGAATGCATAGGTAGTAGTCAAATAAGCGTTCTATGGCTTTATTTCGCTTAGTTGCTTACTCTTGAGTAGAACTGCATGTTCACTCCCGAAATAAGCATCTTTGTAAAATGAGCCGAATTGAAGCAGAACAAGTTGTTGTAGTGTCAGAATGCATAGATAGAAGTCATATAAGCGTTCTATGGCTTTATTTCGCTTAGTTGCTTACTCTTGAGTAGAACTGCATGTTCACTCCCGAAATAAGCATCTTTGTAAAATGAGCCGAATTGAAGCAGAACAAGTTGTTGGAGTGTCAGAATGCATAGATAGAAGTCAAATAAGCGTTCTATGGCTTTATTTCGCTTAGTTGCTTACTCTTGAGTAGAACTGCATCATCACTCCAGAAATATGCATCTTTGTAAGATGAGCCAAATTGAAGCAGAACAAGTTGTTGGAGTGTCAGAATGCATAGATAGAAGTCAAATAAGCGTTCTACGGCTTTATTTCGCTTAGTTGCTTACTCTTGAGTAGAACTGCATGTTCACTCCAGAAATAAGCATCTTTGTAAGATGAGCCAAATTGAAGCAGAACAAATTGTTGGAGTGTCAGAACGCATAGATAGAAGTCAAATAAGCGTTCTATGGCTTTATTTTGCTCAGTTGCTTACTCTTGAGTAGAACTGCACGTTCACTCCAGAAATATGCATCTTTGTAAAATGAGCCAAATTGTAGCAGAACAAGTTGTTGGAGTGTCAGAACGCATAGATAGAAGTCAAATAAGCGTTCTATGGCTTTATTTCGCTTAGTTGCTTACTCTTGAGTAGAACTGCATGTTCACTCCAGAAATATGCATCTTTGTAAAATGAGCCAAATTGAAGCAGAACAAGTTGTTGGAGTGTCAGAACGCATAGATAGAAGTCAAATAAGCGTTCTTTGGCTTTATTTTGCTCAGTTGCTTACTCTTGAGTAGAACTGCATCTTCACTCCCGAAATAAGCATCTTTGTAAAATGAGCCAAATTGAAGCAGAACAAGTTGTTGGAGTGTCAGAATGCATAGATAGAAGTCAAATAAGCGTTCTATGGCTTTATTTCGCTTAGTTGCTTACTCTTGAGTAGAACTGCATCATCACTCCAGAAATATGCATCTTTGTAAGATGAGCCAAATTGAAGCAGAACAAGTTGTTGGAGTGTCAGAATGCATAGGTAGTAGTCAAATAAGCGTTCTATGGCTTTATTTCGCTTATTTGCTTACTCTTGAGTAGAACTGCATCTTCACTCCCGAAATATGCATCTTTGTAAAATGAGCCAAATTGAAGCAGAACAAGTTGTTGGAGTGTCAGAATGCATAGATAGAAGTCAAATAAGCGTTCTATGGCTTTATTTCGCTTAGTTGCTTACTCTTGAGTAGAACTGCACGTTCACTCCAGAAATATGCATCTTTGTAAAATGAGCCAAATTGAAGCAGAACAAGTTGTTGGAGTGTCAGAATGCATAGATAGAAGTCAAATAAGCGTTCTATGGCTTTATTTCGCTTAGTTGCTTACTCTTGAGTAGAACTGCATCATCACTCCAGAAATATGCATCTTTGTAAAATGAGCCAAATTGAAGCAGAACAAGTTGTTGGAGTGTCAGAATGCATAGGTAGTAGTCAAATAAGCGTTCTATGGCTTTATTTCGCTTAGTTGCTTACTCTTGAGTAGAACTGCATCATCACTCCCGAAATAAGCATCTTTGTAAAATGAGCCAAATTGAAGTAGAACAAGTTGTTGGAGTGTCAGAATGCATAGATAGAAGTCAAATAAGCGTTCTATGGCTTTATTTCGCTTAGTTGCTTACTCTTGAGTAGAACTGCATCATCACTCCAGAAATATGCATCTTTGTAAGATGAGCCAAATTGAAGCAGAACAAGTTGTTGGAGTGTCAGAATGCATAGGTAGTAGTCAAATAAGCGTTCTATGGCTTTATTTCGCTTAGTTGCTTACTCTTGAGTAGAACTGCATCTTCACTCCCGAAATAAGCATCTTTGTAAAATGAGCCAAATTGAAGCAGAACAAGTTGTTGGAGTGTCAGAATGCATAGATAGAAGTCAAATAAGCGTTCTATGGCTTTATTTCGCTTAGTTGCTTACTCTTGAGTAGAACTGCACGTTCACTCCAGAAATATGCATCTTTGTAAAATCAGCCAAATTGAAGCAGAACAAGTTGTTGGAGTGTCAGAATGCATAGATAGAAGTCAAATAAGCGTTCTTTGGCTTTATTTCGCTTAGTTGCTTACTCTTGAGTAGAACTGCATGTTCACTCCAGAAATAAGCATCTTTGTAAGATGAGCCAAATTGAAGCAGAACAAGTTGTTGGAGTGTCAGAATGCATAGAAGTCAAATAAGCGTTCTATGGCTTTATTTCGCTTAGTTGCTTACTCTTGAGTAGAAGTGCATGTTCACTCCAGAAATAAGCATCTTTGTAAGATGAGCCAAATTGAAGCAGAACAAGTTGTTGGAGTGTCAGAATGCATAGATAGAAGTCATATAAGCGTTCTATGGCTTTATTTCGCTTAGTTGCTTACTCTTGAGTAGAACTGCATGTTCACTCCCGAAATAAGCATCTTTGTAAAATGAGCCGAATTGAAGCAGAACAAGTTGTTGTAGTGTCAGAATGCATAGATAGAAGTCATATAAGCGTTCTATGGCTTTATTTCGCTTAGTTGCTTACTCTTGAGTAGAACTGCATGTTCACTCCCGAAATAAGCATCTTTGTAAAATGAGCCGAATTGAAGCAGAACAAGTTGTTGGAGTGTCAGAATGCATAGATAGAAGTCAAATAAGCGTTCAATGGCTTTATTTCGCTTAGTTGCTTACTCTTGAGTAGAACTGCATGTTCACTCCCGAAATAAGCATCTTTGTAAAATGAGCCAAATTGAAGCAGAACAAGTTGTTGGAGTGTCAGAATGCATAGATAGAAGTCAAATAAGCGTTCTATGGCTTTATTTCGCTTAGTTGCTTACTCTTGAGTAGAACTGCATCATCACTCCAGAAATATGCATCTTTGTAAGATGAGCCAAATTGAAGCAGAACAAGTTGTTGGAGTGTCAGAATGCATAGGTAGTAGTCAAATAAGCGTTCTATGGCTTTATTTCGCTTAGTTGCTTACTCTTGAGTAGAACTGCATGTTCACTCCCGAAATAAGCATCTTTGTAAAATGAGCCGAATTGAAGCAGAACAAGTTGTTGTAGTGTCAGAATGCATAGATAGAAGTCATATAAGCGTTCTATGGCTTTATTTCGCTTAGTTGCTTACTCTTGAGTAGAACTGCATGTTCACTCCCGAAATAAGCATCTTTGTAAAATGAGCCGAATTGAAGCAGAACAAGTTGTTGGAGTGTCAGAATGCATAGATAGAAGTCAAATAAGCGTTCTATGGCTTTATTTCGCTTAGTTGCTTACTCTTGAGTAGAACTGCATCATCACTCCAGAAATATGCATCTTTGTAAGATGAGCCAAATTGAAGCAGAACAAGTTGTTGGAGTGTCAGAATGCATAGATAGAAGTCAAATAAGCGTTCTACGGCTTTATTTCGCTTAGTTGCTTACTCTTGAGTAGAACTGCATGTTCACTCCAGAAATAAGCATCTTTGTAAGATGAGCCAAATTGAAGCAGAACAAATTGTTGGAGTGTCAGAACGCATAGATAGAAGTCAAATAAGCGTTCTATGGCTTTATTTTGCTCAGTTGCTTACTCTTGAGTAGAACTGCACGTTCACTCCAGAAATATGCATCTTTGTAAAATGAGCCAAATTGTAGCAGAACAAGTTGTTGGAGTGTCAGAACGCATAGATAGAAGTCAAATAAGCGTTCTATGGCTTTATTTCGCTTAGTTGCTTACTCTTGAGTAGAACTGCATGTTCACTCCAGAAATATGCATCTTTGTAAAATGAGCCAAATTGAAGCAGAACAAGTTGTTGGAGTGTCAGAACGCATAGATAGAAGTCAAATAAGCGTTCTTTGGCTTTATTTTGCTCAGTTGCTTACTCTTGAGTAGAACTGCATCTTCACTCCCGAAATAAGCATCTTTGTAAAATGAGCCAAATTGAAGCAGAACAAGTTGTTGGAGTGTCAGAATGCATAGATAGAAGTCAAATAAGCGTTCTATGGCTTTATTTCGCTTAGTTGCTTACTCTTGAGTAGAACTGCATCATCACTCCAGAAATATGCATCTTTGTAAGATGAGCCAAATTGAAGCAGAACAAGTTGTTGGAGTGTCAGAATGCATAGGTAGTAGTCAAATAAGCGTTCTATGGCTTTATTTCGCTTAGTTGCTTACTCTTGAGTAGAACTGCATCTTCACTCCCGAAATATGCATCTTTGTAAAATGAGCCAAATTGAAGCAGAACAAGTTGTTGGAGTGTCAGAATGCATAGATAGAAGTCAAATAAGCGTTCTATGGCTTTATTTCGCTTAGTTGCTTACTCTTGAGTAGAACTGCACGTTCACTCCAGAAATATGCATCTTTGTAAAATGAGCCAAATTGAAGCAGAACAAGTTGTTGGAGTGTCAGAATGCATAGATAGAAGTCAAATAAGCGTTCTATGGCTTTATTTCGCTTAGTTGCTTACTCTTGAGTAGAACTGCATCATCACTCCAGAAATATGCATCTTTGTAAAATGAGCCAAATTGAAGCAGAACAAGTTGTTGGAGTGTCAGAATGCATAGGTAGTAGTCAAATAAGCGTTCTATGGCTTTATTTCGCTTAGTTGCTTACTCTTGAGTAGAACTGCATCTTCACTCCCGAAATAAGCATCTTTGTAAAATGAGCCAAATTGAAGCAGAACAAGTTGTTGGAGTGTCAGAATGCATAGATAGAAGTCAAATAAGCGTTCTATGGCTTTATTTCGCTTAGTTGCTTACTCTTGAGTAGAACTGCACGTTCACTCCAGAAATATGCATCTTTGTAAAATCAGCCAAATTGAAGCAGAACAAGTTGTTGGAGTGTCAGAATGCATAGATAGAAGTCAAATAAGCGTTCTTTGGCTTTATTTCGCTTAGTTGCTTACTCTTGAGTAGAACTGCATGTTCACTCCAGAAATAAGCATCTTTGTAAGATGAGCCAAATTGAAGCAGAACAAGTTGTTGGAGTGTCAGAATGCATAGAAGTCAAATAAGCGTTCTATGGCTTTATTTCGCTTAGTTGCTTACTCTTGAGTAGAACTGCATGTTCACTCCAGAAATAAGCATCTTTGTAAGATGAGCCAAATTGAAGCAGAACAAGTTGTTGGAGTGTCAGAATGCATAGATAGAAGTCATATAAGCGTTCTATGGCTTTATTTCGCTTAGTTGCTTACTCTTGAGTAGAACTGCATGTTCACTCCCGAAATAAGCATCTTTGTAAAATGAGCCGAATTGAAGCAGAACAAGTTGTTGTAGTGTCAGAATGCATAGATAGAAGTCATATAAGCGTTCTATGGCTTTATTTCGCTTAGTTGCTTACTCTTGAGTAGAACTGCATGTTCACTCCCGAAATAAGCATCTTTGTAAAATGAGCCGAATTGAAGCAGAACAAGTTGTTGGAGTGTCAGAATGCATAGATAGAAGTCAAATAAGCGTTCTATGGCTTTATTTCGCTTAGTTGCTTACTCTTGAGTAGAACTGCATCATCACTCCAGAAATATGCATCTTTGTAAGATGAGCCAAATTGAAGCAGAACAAGTTGTTGGAGTGTCAGAATGCATAGGTAGTAGTCAAATAAGCGTTCTATGGCTTTATTTCGCTTAGTTGCTTACTCTTGAGTAGAACTGCATGTTCACTCCCGAAATAAGCATCTTTGTAAAATGAGCCGAATTGAAGCAGAACAAGTTGTTGTAGTGTCAGAATGCATAGATAGAAGTCATATAAGCGTTCTATGGCTTTATTTCGCTTAGTTGCTTACTCTTGAGTAGAACTGCATGTTCACTCCCGAAATAAGCATCTTTGTAAAATGAGCCGAATTGAAGCAGAACAAGTTGTTGGAGTGTCAGAATGCATAGATAGAAGTCAAATAAGCGTTCTATGGCTTTATTTCGCTTAGTTGCTTATTCTTGAGTAGAACTGCATCATCACTCCAGAAATATGCATCTTTGTAAGATGAGCCAAATTGAAGCAGAACAAGTTGTTGGAGTGTCAGAATGCATAGATAGAAGTCAAATAAGCGTTCTACGGCTTTATTTCGCTTAGTTGCTTACTCTTGAGTAGAACTGCATGTTCACTCCAGAAATAAGCATCTTTGTAAGATGAGCCAAATTGAAGCAGAACAAATTGTTGGAGTGTCAGAACGCATAGATAGAAGTCAAATAAGCGTTCTATGGCTTTATTTTGCTCAGTTGCTTACTCTTGAGTAGAACTGCACGTTCACTCCAGAAATATGCATCTTTGTAAAATGAGCCAAATTGTAGCAGAACAAGTTGTTGGAGTGTCAGAACGCATAGATAGAAGTCAAATAAGCGTTCTATGGCTTTATTTCGCTTAGTTGCTTACTCTTGAGTAGAACTGCATGTTCACTCCAGAAATATGCATCTTTGTAAAATGAGCCAAATTGAAGCAGAACAAGTTGTTGGAGTGTCAGAACGCATAGATAGAAGTCAAATAAGCGTTCTTTGGCTTTATTTTGCTCAGTTGCTTACTCTTGAGTAGAACTGCATCTTCACTCCCGAAATAAGCATCTTTGTAAAATGAGCCAAATTGAAGCAGAACAAGTTGTTGGAGTGTCAGAATGCATAGATAGAAGTCAAATAAGCGTTCTATGGCTTTATTTCGCTTAGTTGCTTACTCTTGAGTAGAACTGCATCATCACTCCAGAAATATGCATCTTTGTAAGATGAGCCAAATTGAAGCAGAACAAGTTGTTGGAGTGTCAGAATGCATAGGTAGTAGTCAAATAAGCGTTCTATGGCTTTATTTCGCTTATTTGCTTACTCTTGAGTAGAACTGCATCTTCACTCCCGAAATATGCATCTTTGTAAAATGAGCCAAATTGAAGCAGAACAAGTTGTTGGAGTGTCAGAATGCATAGATAGAAGTCAAATAAGCGTTCTATGGCTTTATTTCGCTTAGTTGCTTACTCTTGAGTAGAACTGCACGTTCACTCCAGAAATATGCATCTTTGTAAAATGAGCCAAATTGAAGCAGAACAAGTTGTTGGAGTGTCAGAATGCATAGATAGAAGTCAAATAAGCGTTCTATGGCTTTATTTCGCTTAGTTGCTTACTCTTGAGTAGAACTGCATCATCACTCCAGAAATATGCATCTTTGTAAAATGAGCCAAATTGAAGCAGAACAAGTTGTTGGAGTGTCAGAATGCATAGGTAGTAGTCAAATAAGCGTTCTATGGCTTTATTTCGCTTAGTTGCTTACTCTTGAGTAGAACTGCATCATCACTCCCGAAATAAGCATCTTTGTAAAATGAGCCAAATTGAAGTAGAACAAGTTGTTGGAGTGTCAGAATGCATAGATAGAAGTCAAATAAGCGTTCTATGGCTTTATTTCGCTTAGTTGCTTACTCTTGAGTAGAACTGCATCATCACTCCAGAAATATGCATCTTTGTAAGATGAGCCAAATTGAAGCAGAACAAGTTGTTGGAGTGTCAGAATGCATAGGTAGTAGTCAAATAAGCGTTCTATGGCTTTATTTCGCTTAGTTGCTTACTCTTGAGTAGAACTGCATCTTCACTCCCGAAATAAGCATCTTTGTAAAATGAGCCAAATTGAAGCAGAACAAGTTGTTGGAGTGTCAGAATGCATAGATAGAAGTCAAATAAGCGTTCTATGGCTTTATTTCGCTTAGTTGCTTACTCTTGAGTAGAACTGCACGTTCACTCCAGAAATATGCATCTTTGTAAAATCAGCCAAATTGAAGCAGAACAAGTTGTTGGAGTGTCAGAATGCATAGATAGAAGTCAAATAAGCGTTCTTTGGCTTTATTTCGCTTAGTTGCTTACTCTTGAGTAGAACTGCATGTTCACTCCAGAAATAAGCATCTTTGTAAGATGAGCCAAATTGAAGCAGAACAAGTTGTTGGAGTGTCAGAATGCATAGAAGTCAAATAAGCGTTCTATGGCTTTATTTCGCTTAGTTGCTTACTCTTGAGTAGAAGTGCATGTTCACTCCAGAAATAAGCATCTTTGTAAGATGAGCCAAATTGAAGCAGAACAAGTTGTTGGAGTGTCAGAATGCATAGATAGAAGTCATATAAGCGTTCTATGGCTTTATTTCGCTTAGTTGCTTACTCTTGAGTAGAACTGCATGTTCACTCCCGAAATAAGCATCTTTGTAAAATGAGCCGAATTGAAGCAGAACAAGTTGTTGTAGTGTCAGAATGCATAGATAGAAGTCATATAAGCGTTCTATGGCTTTATTTCGCTTAGTTGCTTACTCTTGAGTAGAACTGCATGTTCACTCCCGAAATAAGCATCTTTGTAAAATGAGCCGAATTGAAGCAGAACAAGTTGTTGGAGTGTCAGAATGCATAGATAGAAGTCAAATAAGCGTTCAATGGCTTTATTTCGCTTAGTTGCTTACTCTTGAGTAGAACTGCATGTTCACTCCCGAAATAAGCATCTTTGTAAAATGAGCCAAATTGAAGCAGAACAAGTTGTTGGAGTGTCAGAATGCATAGATAGAAGTCAAATAAGCGTTCTATGGCTTTATTTCGCTTAGTTGCTTACTCTTGAGTAGAACTGCATCATCACTCCAGAAATATGCATCTTTGTAAGATGAGCCAAATTGAAGCAGAACAAGTTGTTGGAGTGTCAGAATGCATAGGTAGTAGTCAAATAAGCGTTCTATGGCTTTATTTCGCTTAGTTGCTTACTCTTGAGTAGAACTGCATGTTCACTCCCGAAATAAGCATCTTTGTAAAATGAGCCGAATTGAAGCAGAACAAGTTGTTGTAGTGTCAGAATGCATAGATAGAAGTCATATAAGCGTTCTATGGCTTTATTTCGCTTAGTTGCTTACTCTTGAGTAGAACTGCATGTTCACTCCCGAAATAAGCATCTTTGTAAAATGAGCCGAATTGAAGCAGAACAAGTTGTTGGAGTGTCAGAATGCATAGATAGAAGTCAAATAAGCGTTCTATGGCTTTATTTCGCTTAGTTGCTTACTCTTGAGTAGAACTGCATCATCACTCCAGAAATATGCATCTTTGTAAGATGAGCCAAATTGAAGCAGAACAAGTTGTTGGAGTGTCAGAATGCATAGATAGAAGTCAAATAAGCGTTCTACGGCTTTATTTCGCTTAGTTGCTTACTCTTGAGTAGAACTGCATGTTCACTCCAGAAATAAGCATCTTTGTAAGATGAGCCAAATTGAAGCAGAACAAATTGTTGGAGTGTCAGAACGCATAGATAGAAGTCAAATAAGCGTTCTATGGCTTTATTTTGCTCAGTTGCTTACTCTTGAGTAGAACTGCACGTTCACTCCAGAAATATGCATCTTTGTAAAATGAGCCAAATTGTAGCAGAACAAGTTGTTGGAGTGTCAGAACGCATAGATAGAAGTCAAATAAGCGTTCTATGGCTTTATTTCGCTTAGTTGCTTACTCTTGAGTAGAACTGCATGTTCACTCCAGAAATATGCATCTTTGTAAAATGAGCCAAATTGAAGCAGAACAAGTTGTTGGAGTGTCAGAACGCATAGATAGAAGTCAAATAAGCGTTCTTTGGCTTTATTTTGCTCAGTTGCTTACTCTTGAGTAGAACTGCATCTTCACTCCCGAAATAAGCATCTTTGTAAAATGAGCCAAATTGAAGCAGAACAAGTTGTTGGAGTGTCAGAATGCATAGATAGAAGTCAAATAAGCGTTCTATGGCTTTATTTCGCTTAGTTGCTTACTCTTGAGTAGAACTGCATCATCACTCCAGAAATATGCATCTTTGTAAGATGAGCCAAATTGAAGCAGAACAAGTTGTTGGAGTGTCAGAATGCATAGGTAGTAGTCAAATAAGCGTTCTATGGCTTTATTTCGCTTAGTTGCTTACTCTTGAGTAGAACTGCATCTTCACTCCCGAAATATGCATCTTTGTAAAATGAGCCAAATTGAAGCAGAACAAGTTGTTGGAGTGTCAGAATGCATAGATAGAAGTCAAATAAGCGTTCTATGGCTTTATTTCGCTTAGTTGCTTACTCTTGAGTAGAACTGCACGTTCACTCCAGAAATATGCATCTTTGTAAAATGAGCCAAATTGAAGCAGAACAAGTTGTTGGAGTGTCAGAATGCATAGATAGAAGTCAAATAAGCGTTCTATGGCTTTATTTCGCTTAGTTGCTTACTCTTGAGTAGAACTGCATCATCACTCCAGAAATATGCATCTTTGTAAAATGAGCCAAATTGAAGCAGAACAAGTTGTTGGAGTGTCAGAATGCATAGGTAGTAGTCAAATAAGCGTTCTATGGCTTTATTTCGCTTAGTTGCTTACTCTTGAGTAGAACTGCATCTTCACTCCCGAAATAAGCATCTTTGTAAAATGAGCCAAATTGAAGCAGAACAAGTTGTTGGAGTGTCAGAATGCATAGATAGAAGTCAAATAAGCGTTCTATGGCTTTATTTCGCTTAGTTGCTTACTCTTGAGTAGAACTGCACGTTCACTCCAGAAATATGCATCTTTGTAAAATCAGCCAAATTGAAGCAGAACAAGTTGTTGGAGTGTCAGAATGCATAGATAGAAGTCAAATAAGCGTTCTTTGGCTTTATTTCGCTTAGTTGCTTACTCTTGAGTAGAACTGCATGTTCACTCCAGAAATAAGCATCTTTGTAAGATGAGCCAAATTGAAGCAGAACAAGTTGTTGGAGTGTCAGAATGCATAGAAGTCAAATAAGCGTTCTATGGCTTTATTTCGCTTAGTTGCTTACTCTTGAGTAGAACTGCATGTTCACTCCAGAAATAAGCATCTTTGTAAAATGAGCCGAATTGAAGCAGAACAAGTTGTTGTAGTGTCAGAATGCATAGATAGAAGTCATATAAGCGTTCTATGGCTTTATTTCGCTTAGTTGCTTACTCTTGAGTAGAACTGCATGTTCACTCCCGAAATAAGCATCTTTGTAAAATGAGCCGAATTGAAGCAGAACAAGTTGTTGGAGTGTCAGAATGCATAGATAGAAGTCAAATAAGCGTTCTATGGCTTTATTTCGCTTAGTTGCTTACTCTTGAGTAGAACTGCATCATCACTCCAGAAATATGCATCTTTGTAAGATGAGCCAAATTGAAGCAGAACAAGTTGTTGGAGTGTCAGAATGCATAGGTAGTAGTCAAATAAGCGTTCTATGGCTTTATTTCGCTTAGTTGCTTACTCTTGAGTAGAACTGCATGTTCACTCCCGAAATAAGCATCTTTGTAAAATGAGCCGAATTGAAGCAGAACAAGTTGTTGTAGTGTCAGAATGCATAGATAGAAGTCATATAAGCGTTCTATGGCTTTATTTCGCTTAGTTGCTTACTCTTGAGTAGAACTGCATGTTCACTCCCGAAATAAGCATCTTTGTAAAATGAGCCGAATTGAAGCAGAACAAGTTGTTGGAGTGTCAGAATGCATAGATAGAAGTCAAATAAGCGTTCTATGGCTTTATTTCGCTTAGTTGCTTATTCTTGAGTAGAACTGCATCATCACTCCAGAAATATGCATCTTTGTAAGATGAGCCAAATTGAAGCAGAACAAGTTGTTGGAGTGTCAGAATGCATAGATAGAAGTCAAATAAGCGTTCTATGGCTTTATTTCGCTTAGTTGCTTACTCTTGAGTAGAACTGCATCATCACTCCAGAAATATGCATCTTTGTAAGATGAGCCAAATTGAAGCAGAACAAGTTGTTGGAGTGTCAGAATGCATAGGTAGTAGTCAAATAAGCGTTCTATGGCTTTATTTCGCTTAGTTGCTTACTCTTGAGTAGAACTGCATGTTCACTCCCGAAATAAGCATCTTTGTAAAATGAGCCGAATTGAAGCAGAACAAGTTGTTGTAGTGTCAGAATGCATAGATAGAAGTCATATAAGCGTTCTATGGCTTTATTTCGCTTAGTTGCTTACTCTTGAGTAGAACTGCATGTTCACTCCCGAAATAAGCATCTTTGTAAAATGAGCCGAATTGAAGCAGAACAAGTTGTTGGAGTGTCAGAATGCATAGATAGAAGTCAAATAAGCGTTCTATGGCTTTATTTCGCTTAGTTGCTTATTCTTGAGTAGAACTGCATCATCACTCCAGAAATATGCATCTTTGTAAGATGAGCCAAATTGAAGCAGAACAAGTTGTTGGAGTGTCAGAATGCATAGATAGAAGTCAAATAAGCGTTCTACGGCTTTATTTCGCTTAGTTGCTTACTCTTGAGTAGAACTGCATGTTCACTCCAGAAATAAGCATCTTTGTAAGATGAGCCAAATTGAAGCAGAACAAATTGTTGGAGTGTCAGAACGCATAGATAGAAGTCAAATAAGCGTTCTATGGCTTTATTTTGCTCAGTTGCTTACTCTTGAGTAGAACTGCACGTTCACTCCAGAAATATGCATCTTTGTAAAATGAGCCAAATTGTAGCAGAACAAGTTGTTGGAGTGTCAGAACGCATAGATAGAAGTCAAATAAGCGTTCTATGGCTTTATTTCGCTTAGTTGCTTACTCTTGAGTAGAACTGCATGTTCACTCCAGAAATATGCATCTTTGTAAAATGAGCCAAATTGAAGCAGAACAAGTTGTTGGAGTGTCAGAACGCATAGATAGAAGTCAAATAAGCGTTCTTTGGCTTTATTTTGCTCAGTTGCTTACTCTTGAGTAGAACTGCATCTTCACTCCCGAAATAAGCATCTTTGTAAAATGAGCCAAATTGAAGCAGAACAAGTTGTTGGAGTGTCAGAATGCATAGATAGAAGTCAAATAAGCGTTCTATGGCTTTATTTCGCTTAGTTGCTTACTCTTGAGTAGAACTGCATCATCACTCCAGAAATATGCATCTTTGTAAGATTAGCCAAATTGAAGCAGAACAAGTTGTTGGAGTGTCAGAATGCATAGGTAGTAGTCAAATAAGCGTTCTATGGCTTTATTTCGCTTAGTTGCTTACTCTTGAGTAGAACTGCATCTTCACTCCCGAAATAAGCATCTTTGTAAAATGAGCCAAATTGAAGCAGAACAAGTTGTTGGAGTGTCAGAATGCATAGATAGAAGTGAAATAAGCGTTCTATGGCTTTATTTCGCTTAGTTGCTTACTCTTGAGTAGAACTGCACGTTCACTCCAGAAATATGCATCTTTGTAAAATGAGCCAAATTGAAGCAGAACAAGTTGTTGGAGTTTCAGAATGCATAGGTAGAAGTGAAATAAGCGTTCTATGGCTTTATTTCGCTTAGTTGCTTACTCTTGAGTAGAACTGCATGTTCACTCCAGAAATAAGCATCTTTGTAAAATGAGCCAAATTGAAGCAGAACAAGTTGTTGGAGTGTCAGAATGCATAGGTAGAAGTCAAATAAGCGTTCTATGGCTTTATTTCGCTTAGTTGCTTACTCTTGAGTAGAACTGCATCTTCACTCCCGAAATAAGCATCTTTGTAATATGAGCCAAATTGAAGCAGAACAAGTTGTTGGAGTGTCAGAATGCATAGATAGAAGTCAAATAAGCGTTCTATGGCTTTATTTCGCTTAGTTGCTTACTCTTGAGTAGAACTGCATCATCACTCCAGAAATATGCATCTTTGTAAGTTGAGCCAAATTGAAGCAGAACAAGTTGTTGGCGTGTCAGAATGCATAGGTAGTAGTCAAATAAGCGTTCTATGGCTTTATTTCGCTTAGTTGCTTACTCTTGAGTAGAACTTCATCTTCACTCCCGAAATTAGCATCTTTGTAAAATGAGCCAAATTGAAGCAGAACAAGTTGTTGGAGTGTCAGAATGCGTAGATAGAAGTCAAATAAGCGTTCTATGGCTTTATTTCGCTTAGTTGCTTACTCTTGAGTAGAACTGCACGTTCACTCCAGAAATATGCATCTTTGTAAAATGAGCCAAATTGAAGCAGAACAAGTTGTTGGAGTGTCAGAATGCATAGATAGAAGTCAAATAAGCGTTCTTTGGCTTTATTTCGCTTAGTTGCTTACTCTTGAGTAGAACTGCATGTTCACTCCAGAAATAAGCATCTTTGTAAGATGAGCCAAATTGAAGCAGAACAAGTTGTTGGAGTGTCAGAATGCATAGAAGTCAAATAAGCGTTCTATGGCTTTATTTCGCTTAGTTGCTTACTCTTGAGTAGAACTGCATGTTCACTCCAGAAATAAGCATCTTTGTAAGATGAGCCAAATTGAAGCAGAACAAGTTGTTGGAGTGTCAGAATGCATAGATAGAAGTCATATAAGCGTTCTATGGCTTTATTTCGCTTAGTTGCTTACTCTTGAGTAGAACTGCATGTTCACTCCCGAAATAAGCATCTTTGTAAAATGAGCCGAATTGAAGCAGAACAAGTTGTTGTAGTGTCAGAATGCATAGATAGAAGTCATATAAGCGTTCTATGGCTTTATTTCGCTTAGTTGCTTACTCTTGAGTAGAACTGCATGTTCACTCCCGAAATAAGCATCTTTGTAAAATGAGCCGAATTGAAGCAGAACAAGTTGTTGGAGTGTCAGAATGCATAGATAGAAGTCAAATAAGCGTTCTATGGCTTTATTTCGCTTAGTTGCTTACTCTTGAGTAGAACTGCATCATCACTCCAGAAATATGCATCTTTGTAAGATGAGCCAAATTGAAGCAGAACAAATTGTTGGAGTGTCAGAATGCATAGGTAGTAGTCAAATAAGCGTTCTATGGCTTTATTTCGCTTAGTTGCTTACTCTTGAGTAGAACTGCATCTTCACTCCCGAAATAAGCATCTTTGTAAAATGAGCCAAATTGAAGCAGAACAAGTTGTTGGAGTGTCAGAATGCATAGATAGAAGTCAAATAAGCGTTCTATGGCTTTATTTCGCTTAGTTGCTTACTCTTGAGTAGAACTGCACGTTCACTCCAGAAATATGCATCTTTGTAAAATGAGCCAAATTGAAGCAGAACAAGTTGTTGGAGTGTCAGAATGCATAGGTAGAAGTCAAATAAGCGTTCTATGGCTTTATTTCGCTTAGTTGCTTACTCTTGAGTAGAACTGCACGTTCACTCCAGAAATAAGCATCTTTGTAAAATGAGCCAAATTGAAGCAGAACAAGTTGTTGGAGTGTCAGAATGCATAGGTAGAAGTCAAATAAGCGTTCTATGGCTTTATTTCGCTTAGTTGCTTACTCTTGAGTAGAACTGCATCTTCACTCCCGAAATAAGCATCTTTGTAAAATGAGCCAAATTGAAGCAGAACAAGTTGTTGGAGTGTCAGAATGCATAGATAGAAGTCAAATAAGCGTTCTATGGCTTTATATCGCTTAGTTGCTTACTCTTGAGTAGAACTGCATCATCACTCCAGAAATATGCATCTTTGTAAGATGAGCCAAATTGAAGCAGAACAAGTTGTTGGAGTGTCAGAATGCATAGGTAGTAGTCAAATAAGCGTTCTATGGCTTTATTTCGCTTAGTTGCTTACTCTTGAGTAGAACTTCATCTTCACTCCCGAAATAAGCATCTTTGTAAAATGAGCCAAATTGAAGCAGAACAAGTTGTTGGAGTGTCAGAATGCATAGATAGAAGTCAAATAAGCGTTCTATGGCTTTATTTCGCTTAGTTGCTTACTCTTGAGTAGAACTGCACGTTCACTCCAGAAATATGCATCTTTGTAAGATGAGCCAAATTGAAGCAGAACAAGTTGTTGGAGTGTCAGAATGCATAGAAGTCAAATAAGCGTTCTATGGCTTTATTTCGCTTAGTTGCTTACTCTTGAGTAGAACTGCATGTTCACTCCAGAAATAAGCATCTTTGTAAGATGAGCCAAATTGAAGCAGAACAAGTTGTTGGAGTGTCAGAATGCATAGGTAGAAGTCAAATAAACGTTCTATGGCTTTATTTCGCTTAGTTGCTTACTCTTGAGTAGAACTGCACGTTCACTCCAGAAATAAGCATCTTTGTAAAATGAGCCAAATTGAAGCAGAACAAGTTGTTGGAGTGTCAGAATGCATAGGTAGAAGTCAAATAAGCGTTCTATGGCTTTATTTCGCTTAGTTGCTTTCTCTTGAGTAGAACTGCATCTTCACTCCCGAAATAAGCATCTTTGTAAAATGAGCCAAATTGAAGCAGAACAAGTTGTTGGAGTGTCAGAATGCATAGATAGAAGTCAAATAAGCGTTCTATGGCTTTATTTCGCTTAGTTGCTTACTCTTGAGTAGAACTGCATCATCACTCCAGAAATATGCATCTTTGTAAGATGAGCCAAATTGAAGCAGAACAAGTTGTTGGAGTGTCAGAATGCATAGGTAGTAGTCAAATAAGCGTTCTATGGCTTTATTTCGCTTAGTTGCTTACTCTTGAGTAGAACTTCATCTTCACTCCCGAAATAAGCATCTTTGTAAAATGAGCCAAATTGAAGCAGAACAAGTTGTTGTCGTGTCAGAATGCATAGATCGAAGTCAAATAAGCGTTCTATGGCTTTATTTCGCTTAGTTGCTTACTCTTGAGTAGAACTGCACGTTCACTCCAGAAATATGCATCTTTGTAAAATGAGCCAAATTGAAGCAGAACAAGTTGTTGGAGTGTCAGAATGCATAGATAGAAGTCAAATAAGCGTTCTTTGGCTTTATTTCGCTTAGTTGCTTACTCTTGAGTAGAACTGCATGTTCACTCCAGAAATAAGCATCTTTGTAAGATGAGCCAAATTGAAGCAGAACAAGTTGTTGGAGTGTCAGAATGCATAGAAGTCAAATAAGCGTTCTATGGCTTTATTTCGCTTAGTTGCTTACTCTTGAGTAGAACTGCATGTTCACTCCAGAAATAAGCATCTTTGTAAGATGAGCCAAATTGAAGCAGAACAAGTTGTTGGAGTGTCAGAATGCATAGATAGAAGTCATATAAGCGTTCTATGGCTTTATTTCGCTTAGTTGCTTACTCTTGAGTAGAACTGCATGTTCACTCCCGAAATAAGCATCTTTGTAAAATGAGCCGAATTGAAGCAGAACAAGTTGTTGTAGTGTCAGAATGCATAGATAGAAGTCATATAAGCGTTCTATGGCTTTATTTCGCTTAGTTGCTTACTCTTGAGTAGAACTGCATGTTCACTCCCGAAATAAGCATCTTTGTAAAATGAGCCGAATTGAAGCAGAACAAGTTGTTGGAGTGTCAGAATGCATAGATAGAAGTCAAATAAGCGTTCTATGGCTTTATTTCGCTTAGTTGCTTACTCTTGAGTAGAACTGCATCATCACTCCAGAAATATGCATCTTTGTAAGATGAGCCAAATTGAAGCAGAACAAGTTGTTGGAGTGTCAGAATGCATAGGTAGTAGTCAAATAAGCGTTCTATGGCTTTATTTCGCTTAGTTGCTTACTCTTGAGTAGAACTGCATCTTCACTCCCGAAATAAGCATCTTTGTAAAATGAGCCAAATTGAAGCAGAACAAGTTGTTGGAGTGTCAGAATGCATAGATAGAAGTCAAATAAGCGTTCTATGGCTTTATTTCGCTTAGTTGCTTACTCTTGAGTAGAACTGCACGTTCACTCCAGAAATATGCATCTTTGTAAAATGAGCCAAATTGAAGCAGAACAATTTGTTGGAGTGTCAGAATGCATAGGTAGAAGTCAAATAAGCGTTCTATGGCTTTATTTCGCTTAGTTGCTTACTCTTGAGTAGAACTGCACGTTCACTCCAGAAATAAGCATCTTTGTAAAATGAGCCAAATTGAAGCAGAACAAGTTGTTGGAGTGTCAGAATGCATAGGTAGAAGTCAAATAAGCGTTCTATGGCTTTATTTCGCTTAGTTGCTTACTCTTGAGTAGAACTGCATCTTCACTCCCGAAATAAGCATCTTTGTAAAATGAGCCAAATTGAAGCAGAACAAGTTGTTGGAGTGTCAGAATGCATAGATAGAAGTCAAATAAGCGTTCTATGGCTTTATTTCGCTTAGTTGCTTACTCTTGAGTAGAACTGCATCATCACTCCAGAAATATGCATCTTTGTAAGATGAGCCAAATTGAAGCAGAACAAGTTGTTGGAGTGTCAGAATGCATAGGTAGTAGTCAAATAAGAGTTCTATGGCTTTATTTCGCTTAGTTGCTTACTCTTGAGTAGAACTTCATCTTCACTCCCGAAATAAGCATCTTTGTAAAATGAGCCAAATTGAAGCAGAACAAGTTGTTGGAGTGTCAGAATGCATAGATAGAAATCAAATAAGCGTTCTATGGCTTTATTTCGCTTAGTTGCTTACTCTTGAGTAGAACTGCACGTTCACTCCAGAAATATGCATCTTTGTAAAATGAGCCAAATTGAAGCAGAACAAGTTGTTGGAGTGTCAGAATGCATAGATAGAAGTCAAATAAGCGTTCTTTGGCTTTATTTCGCTTAGTTGCTTACTCTTGAGTAGAACTGCATGTTCACTCCAGAAATAAGCATCTTTGTAAGATGAGCCAAATTGAAGCAGAACAAGTTGTTGGAGTGTCAGAATGCATAGAAGTCAAATAAGCGTTCTATGGCTTTATTTCGCTTAGTTGCTTACTCTTGAGTAGAACTGCATGTTCACTCCAGAAATAAGCATCTTTGTAAGATGAGCCAAATTGAAGCAGAACAAGTTGTTGGAGTGTCAGAATGCATAGATAGAAGTCATATAAGCGTTCTATGGCTTTATTTCGCTTAGTTGCTTACTCTTGAGTAGAACTGCATCTTCACTCCCGAAATAAGCATCTTTGTAAAATGAGCCGAATTGAAGCAGAACAAGTTGTTGTAGTGTCAGAATGCATAGATAGAAGTCATATAAGCGTTCTATGGCTTTATTTCGCTTAGTTGCTTACTCTTGAGTAGAACTGCATGTTCACTCCCGAAATAAGCATCTTTGTAAAATGAGCCGAATTGAAGCAGAACAAGTTGTTGGAGTGTCAGAATGCATAGATAGAAGTCAAATAAGCGTTCTATGGCTTTATTTCGCTTAGTTGCTTACTCTTGAGTAGAACTGCATCATCACTCCAGAAATATGCATCTTTGTAAGATGAGCCAAATTGAAGCAGAACAAGTTGTTGGAGTGTCAGAATGCATAGGTAGTAGTCAAATAAGCGTTCTATGGCTTTATTTCGCTTAGTTGCTTACTCTTGAGTAGAACTGCATCTTCACTCCCGAAATAAGCATCTTTGTAAAATGAGCCAAATTGAAGCAGAACAAGTTGTTGGAGTGTCAGAATGCATAGATAGAAGTCAAATAAGCGTTCTATGGCTTGATTTCGCTTAGTTGCTTACTCTTGAGTAGAACTGCACGTTCACTCCAGAAATATGCATCTTTGTAAAATGAGCCAAATTGAAGCAGAACAAGTTGTTGGAGTGTCAGAATGCATAGGTAGAAGTCAAATAAGCGTTCTATGGCTTTATTTCGCTTAGTTGCTTACTCTTGAGTAGAACTGCACGTTCACTCCAGAAATAAGCATCTTTGTAAAATGAGCCAAATTGAAGCAGAACAAGTTGTTGGAGTGTCAGAATGCATAGGTAGAAGTCAAATAAGCGTTCTATGGCTTTATTTCGCTTAGTTGCTTACTCTTGAGTAGAACTGCATCTTCACTCCAGAAATAAGCATCTTTGTAAAATGAGCCAAATTGAAGCAGAACAAGTTGTTGGAGTGTCAGAATGCATAGATAGAAGTCAAATAAGCGTTCTATGGCTTTATTTCGCTTAGTTGCTTACTCTTGAGTAGAACTGCACGTTCACTCCAGAAATATGCATCTTTGTAAAATCAGCCAAATTGAAGCAGAACAAGTTGTTGGAGTGTCAGAATGCATAGATAGAAGTCAAATAAGCGTTCTTTGGCTTTATTTCGCTTAGTTGCTTACTCTTGAGTAGAACTGCATGTTCACTCCAGAAATAAGCATCTTTGTAAGATGAGCCAAATTGAAGCAGAACAAGTTGTTGGAGTGTCAGAATGCATAGAAGTCAAATAAGCGTTCTATGGCTTTATTTCGCTTAGTTGCTTACTCTTGAGTAGAACTGCATGTTCACTCCAGAAATAAGCATCTTTGTAAGATGAGCCAAATTGAAGCAGAACAAGTTGTTGGAGTGTCAGAATGCATAGATAGAAGTCATATAAGCGTTCTATGGCTTTATTTCGCTTAGTTGCTTACTCTTGAGTAGAACTGCATGTTCACTCCCGAAATAAGCATCTTTGTAAAATGAGCCGAATTGAAGCAGAACAAGTTGTTGTAGTGTCAGAATGCATAGATAGAAGTCATATAAGCGTTCTATGGCTTTATTTCGCTTAGTTGCTTACTCTTGAGTAGAACTGCATGTTCACTCCCGAAATAAGCATCTTTGTAAAATGAGCCGAATTGAAGCAGAACAAGTTGTTGGAGTGTCAGAATGCATAGATAGAAGTCAAATAAGCGTTCAATGGCTTTATTTCGCTTAGTTGCTTACTCTTGAGTAGAACTGCATGTTCACTCCCGAAATAAGCATCTTTGTAAAATGAGCCAAATTGAAGCAGAACAAGTTGTTGGAGTGTCAGAATGCATAGATAGAAGTCAAATAAGCGTTCTATGGCTTTATTTCGCTTAGTTGCTTACTCTTGAGTAGAACTGCATGTTCACTCCCGAAATAAGCATCTTTGTAAAATGAGCCGAATTGAAGCAGAACAAGTTGTTGGAGTGTCAGAATGCATAGGTAGAAGTCAAATAAGCGTTCTATGGCTTTATTTCGCTTAGTTGCTTACTCTTGAGTAGAACTGCATGTTCACTCCAGAAATAAGCATCTTTGTAAGATGAGCCAAATTGAAGCAGAACAAGTTGTTGGAGTGTCAGAATGCATAGGTAGAAGTCAAATAAGCGTTCTATGGCTTTATTTCGCTTAGTTGCTTACTCTTGAGTAGAACTGCATGTTCACTCCCGAAATAAGCATCTTTGTAAAATGAGCCGAATTGAAGCAGAACAAGTTGTTGGAGTGTCAGAATGCATAGATAGAAGTCATATAAGCGTTCTATGGCTTTATTTCGCTTAGTTGCTTACTCTTGAGTAGAACTGCATGTTCACTCCCGAAATAAGCATCTTTGTAAAATTAGCCGAATTGAAGCAGAACAAGTTGTTGGAGTGTCAGAATGCATAGATAGAAGTCAAATAAGCGTTCTACGGCTTTATTTCGCTTAGTTGCTTACTCTTGAGTAGAACTGCATGTTCACTCCAGGAATAAGCATCTTTGTAAGATGAGCCAAATTGAAGCAGAACAAATTGTTGGAGTGTCAGAACGCATAGATAGAAGTCAAATAAGCGTTCTATGGCTTTATTTTGCTCAGTTGCTTACTCTTGAGTAGAACTGCACGTTCACTCCAGAAATATGCATCTTTGTAAAATGAGCCAAATTGTAGCAGAACAAGTTGTTGGAGTGTCAGAACGCATAGATAGAAGTCAAATAAGCGTTCTATGGCTTTATTTCGCTTAGTTGCTTACTCTTGAGTAGAACTGCATGTTCACTCCAGAAATATGCATCTTTGTAAAATGAGCCAAATTGAAGCAGAACAAGTTGTTGGAGTGTCAGAACGCATAGATAGAAGTCAAATAAGTGTTCTTTGGCTTTATTTTGCTCAGTTGCTTACTCTTGAGTAGAACTGCATCTTCACTCCCGAAATAAGCATCTTTGTAAAATGAGCCAAATTGAAGCAGAACAAGTTGTTGGAGTGTCAGAATGCATAGATAGAAGTCAAATAAGCGTTCTATGGCTTTATTTCGCTTAGTTGCTTACTCTTGAGTAGAACTGCATGTTCACTCCCGAAATAAGCATCTTTGTAAAATGAGCCAAATTGAAGCAGAACAAGTTGTTGGAGTGTCAGAATGCATAGATAGAAGTCAAATAAGCGTTCTATGGCTTTATTTCGCTTAGTTGCTTACTCTTGAGTAGAACTGCATGTTCACTCCCGAAATAAGCATCTTTGTAAAATGAGCCGAATTGAAGCAGAACAAGTTGTTGGAGTGTCAGAATGCATAGGTAGAAGTCAAATAAGCGTTCTATGGCTTTATTTCGCTTAGTTGCTTACTCTTGAGTAGAACTGCATGTTCACTCCAGAAATAAGCATCTTTGTAAGATGAGCCAAATTGAAGCAGAACAAGTTGTTGGAGTGTCAGAATGCATAGGTAGAAGTCAAATAAGCGTTCTATGGCTTTATTTCGCTTAGTTGCTTACTCTTGAGTAGAACTGCATGTTCACTCCCGAAATAAGCATCTTTGTAAAATGAGCCGAATTGAAGCAGAACAAGTTGTTGGAGTGTCAGAATGCATAGATAGAAGTCATATAAGCGTTCTATGGCTTTATTTCGCTTAGTTGCTTACTCTTGAGTAGAACTGCATGTTCACTCCCGAAATAAGCATCTTTGTAAAATTAGCCGAATTGAAGCAGAACAAGTTGTTGGAGTGTCAGAATGCATAGATAGAAGTCAAATAAGCGTTCTACGGTTTTATTTCGCTTAGTTGCTTACTCTTGAGTAGAACTGCATGTTCACTGCAGGAATAAGCATCTTTGTAAGATGAGCCAAATTGAAGCAGAACAAATTGTTGGAGTGTCAGAACGCATAGATAGAAGTCAAATAAGCATTCTATGGCTTTATTTTGCTCAGTTGCTTACTCTTGAGTAGAACTGCATCTTCATTCCCGAAATAAGCATCTTTGTAAAATGAGCCAAATTGAAGCAGAACAAGTTGTTGGAGTGTCAGAATGCATAGATAGAAGTCAAATAAGCGTTCTATGGCTTTATTTCGCTTAGTTGCTTACTCTTGAGTAGAACTGCATGTTCACTCCCGAAATAAGCATCTTTGTAAAATGAGCCGAATTGAAGCAGAACAAGTTGTTGGAGTGTCAGAATGCATAGATAGAAGTCAAATAAGCGTTCTATGGCTTTATTTCGCTTAGTTGCTTACTCTTGAGTAGAACTGCATGTTCACTCCCGAAATAAGCATCTTTGTAAAATGAGCCGAATTGAAGCAGAACAAGTTTTTGGAGTGTCAGAATGCATAGGTAGAAGTCAAATAAGCGTTCTATGGCTTTATTTCGCTTAGTTGCTTACTCTTGAGTAGAACTGCATGTTCACTCCAGAAATAAGCATCTTTGTAAGATGAGCCAAATTGAAGCAGAACAAGTTGTTGGAGTGTCAGAATGCATAGGTAGAAGTCAAATAAGCGTTCTATGGCTTTATTTCGCTTAGTTGCTTACTCTTGAGTAGAACTGCATGTTCACTCCCGAAATAAGCATCTTTGTAAAATGAGCCGAATTGAAGCAGAACAAGTTGTTGGAGTGTCAGAATGCATAGATAGAAGTCATATAAGCGTTCTATGGCTTTATTTCGCTTAGTTGCTTACTCTTGAGTAGAACTGCATGTTCACTCCCGAAATAAGCATCTTTGTAAAATTAGCCGAATTGAAGCAGAACAAGTTGTTGGAGTGTCAGAATGCATAGATAGAAGTCAAATAAGCGTTCTACGGCTTTATTTCGCTTAGTTGCTTACTCTTGAGTAGAACTGCATGTTCACTCCAGGAATAAGCATCTTTGTAAGATGAGCCAAATTGAAGCAGAACAAATTGTTGGAGTGTCAGAACGCATAGATAGAAGTCAAATAAGCGTTCTATGGCTTTATTTCGCTTAGTTGCTTACTCTTGAGTAGAACTGCACGTTCACTCCAGAAATAAGCATCTTTGTAAAATGAGCCAAATTGAAGCAGAACAAGTTGTTGGAGTGTCAGAATGCATAGGTAGAAGTCAAATAAGCGTTCTATGGCTTTATTTCGCTTAGTTGCTTACTCTTGAGTAGAACTGCATCTTCACTCCAGAAATAAGCATCTTTGTAAAATGAGCCAAATTGAAGCAGAACAAGTTGTTGGAGTGTCAGAATGCATAGATAGAAGTCAAATAAGCGTTCTATGGCTTTATTTCGCTTAGTTGCTTACTCTTGAGTAGAACTGCATCATCACTCCAGAAATATGCATCTTTGTAAGATGAGCCAAATTGAAGCAGAACAAGTTGTTGGAGTGTCAGAATGCATAGGTAGTAGTCAAATAAGCGTTCTATGGCTTTATTTCGCTTAGTTGCTTACTCTTGAGTAGAACTGCATCTTCACTCCCGAAATAAGCATCTTTGTAAAATGAGCCAAATTGAAGCAGAACAAGTTGTTGGAGTGTCAGAATGCATAGATAGAAGTCAAATAAGCGTTCTATGGCTTTATTTCGCTTAGTTGCTTACTCTTGAGTAGAACTGCACGTTCACTCCAGAAATATGCATCTTTGTAAAATCAGCCAAATTGAAGCAGAACAAGTTGTTGGAGTGTCAGAATGCATAGATAGAAGTCAAATAAGCGTTCTTTGGCTTTATTTCGCTTAGTTGCTTACTCTTGAGTAGAACTGCATGTTCACTCCAGAAATAAGCATCTTTGTAAGATGAGCCAAATTGAAGCAGAACAAGTTGTTGGAGTGTCAGAATGCATAGAAGTCAAATAAGCGTTCTATGGCTTTATTTCGCTTAGTTGCTTACTCTTGAGTAGAACTGCATGTTAACTCCAGAAATAAGCATCTTTGTAAGATGAGCCAAATTGAAGCAGAACAAGTTGTTGGAGTGTCAGAATGCATAGATAGAAGTCATATAAGCGTTCTATGGCTTTATTTCGCTTAGTTGCTTACTCTTGAGTAGAACTGCATGTTCACTCCCGAAATAAGCATCTTTGTAAAATGAGCCGAATTGAAGCAGAACAAGTTGTTATAGTGTCAGAATGCATAGATAGAAGTCATATAAGCGTTCTATGGCTTTATTTCGCTTAGTTGCTTACTCTTGAGTAGAACTGCATGTTCACTCCCGAAATAAGCATCTTTGTAAAATGAGCCGAATTGAAGCAGAACAAGTTGTTGGAGTGTCAGAATGCATAGATAGAAGTCAAATAAGCGTTCAATGGCTTTATTTCGCTTAGTTGCTTACTCTTGAGTAGAACTGCATGTTCACTCCCGAAATAAGCATCTTTGTAAAATGAGCCAAATTGAAGCAGAACAAGTTGTTGGAGTGTCAGAATGCATAGATAGAAGTCAAATAAGCGTTCTATGGCTTTATTTCGCTTAGTTGCTTACTCTTGAGTAGAACTGCATGTTCACTCCCGAAATAAGCATCTTTGTAAAATGAGCCGAATTGAAGCAGAACAAGTTGTTGGAGTGTCAGAATGCATAGGTAGAAGTCAAATAAGCGTTCTATGGCTTTATTTCGCTTAGTTGCTTACTCTTGAGTAGAACTGCATGTTCACTCCAGAAATAAGCATCTTTGTAAGATGAGCCAAATTGAAGCAGAACAAGTTGTTGGAGTGTCAGAATGCATAGGTAGAAGTCAAATAAGCGTTCTATGGCTTTATTTCGCTTAGTTGCTTACTCTTGAGTAGAACTGCATGTTCACTCCCGAAATAAGCATCTTTGTAAAATGAGCCGAATTGAAGCAGAACAAGTTGTTGGAGTGTCAGAATGCATAGATAGAAGTCATATAAGCGTTCTATGGCTTTATTTCGCTTAGTTGCTTACTCTTGAGTAGAACTGCATGTTCACTCCCGAAATAAGCATCTTTGTAAAATTAGCCGAATTGAAGCAGAACAAGTTGTTGGAGTGTCAGAATGCATAGATAGAAGTCAAATAAGCGTTCTTTGGCTTTATTTCGCTTAGTTGCTTACTCTTGAGTAGAACTGCATGTTCACTCCAGGAATAAGCATCTTTGTAAGATGAGCCAAATTGAAGCAGAACAAATTGTTGGAGTGTCAGAACGCATAGATAGAAGTCAAATAAGCGTTCTATGGCTTTATTTTGCTCAGTTGCTTACTCTTGAGTAGAACTGCACGTTCACTCCAGAAATATGCATCTTTGTAAAATGAGCCAAATTGTAGCAGAACAAGTTGTTGGAGTGTCAGAACGCATAGATAGAAGTCAAATAAGCGTTCTATGGCTTTATTTCGCTTAGTTGCTTACTCTTGAGTAGAACTGCATGTTCACTCCAGAAATATGCATCTTTGTAAAATGAGCCAAATTGAAGCAGAACAAGTTGTTGGAGTGTCAGAACGCATAGATAGAAGTCAAATAAGTGTTCTTTGGCTTTATTTTGCTCAGTTGCTTACTCTTGAGTAGAACTGCATGTTCACTCCAGAAATATGCATCTTTGTAAAATGAGCCAAATTGAAGCAGAACAAGTTGTTGGAGTGTCAGAACGCATAGATAGAAGTCAAATAAGTGTTCTTTGGCTTTATTTTGCTCAGTTGCTTACTCTTGAGTAGAACTGCATCTTCACTCCCGAAATAAGCATCTTTGTAAAATGAGCCAAATTGAAGCAGAACAAGTTGTTGGAGTGTCAGAATGCATAGATAGAAGTCAAATAAGCGTTCTATGGCTTTATTTCGCTTAGTTGCTTACTCTTGAGTAGAACTGCATGTTCACTCCCGAAATAAGCATCTTTGTAAAATGAGCCAAATTGAAGCAGAACAAGTTGTTGGAGTGTCAGAATGCATAGATAGAAGTCAAATAAGCGTTCTATGGCTTTATTTCGCTTAGTTGCTTACTCTTGAGTAGAACTGCATGTTCACTCCCGAAATAAGCATCTTTGTAAAATGAGCCAAATTGAAGCAGAACAAGTTGTTGGAGTGTCAGAATGCATAGATAGAAGTCAAATAAGCGTTCTATGGCTTTATTTCGCTTAGTTGCTTACTCTTGAGTAGAACTGCATGTTCACTCCCGAAATAAGCATCTTTGTAAAATGAGCCGAATTGAAGCAGAACAAGTTGTTGGAGTGTCAGAATGCATAGGTAGAAGTCAAATAAGCGTTCTATGGCTTTATTTCGCTTAGTTGCTTACTCTTGAGTAGAACTGCATGTTCACTCCAGAAATAAGCATCTTTGTAAGATGAGCCAAATTGAAGCAGAACAAGTTGTTGGAGTGTCAGAATGCATAGGTAGAAGTCAAATAAGCGTTCTATGGCTTTATTTCGCTTAGTTGCTTACTCTTGAGTAGAACTGCATGTTCACTCCCGAAATAAGCATCTTTGTAAAATGAGCCGAATTGAAGCAGAACAAGTTGTTGGAGTGTCAGAATGCATAGATAGAAGTCATATAAGCGTTCTATGGCTTTATTTCGCTTAGTTGCTTACTCTTGAGTAGAACTGCATGTTCACTCCCGAAATAAGCATCTTTGTAAAATTAGCCGAATTGAAGCAGAACAAGTTGTTGGAGTGTCAGAATGCATAGATAGAAGTCAAATAAGCGTTCTTTGGCTTTATTTCGCTTAGTTGCTTACTCTTGAGTAGAACTGCATGTTCACTCCAGGAATAAGCATCTTTGCAAGATGAGCCAAATTGAAGCAGAACAAATTGTTGGAGTGTCAGAACGCATAGATAGAAGTCAAATAAGCGTTCTATGGCTTTATTTTGCTCAGTTGCTTACTCTTGAGTAGAACTGCACGTTCACTCCAGAAATATGCATCTTTGTAAAATGAGCCAAATTGTAGCAGAACAAGTTGTTGGAGTGTCAGAACGCATAGATAGAAGTCAAATAAGCGTTCTATGGCTTTATTTCGCTTAGTTGCTTACTCTTGAGTAGAACTGCATGTTCACTCCAGAAATATGCATCTTTGTAAAATGAGCCAAATTGAAGCAGAACAAGTTGTTGGAGTGTCAGAACGCATAGATAGAAGTCAAATAAGCGTTCTTTGGCTTTATTTCGCTTAGTTGCTTACTCTTGAGTAGAACTGCACGTTCACTCCAGAAATATGCATCTTTGTAAAATGAGCCAAATTGAAGCAGAACAAGTTGTTGGAGTGTCAGAATGCATAGGTAGAAGTCAAATAAGCGTTCTATGGCTTTATTTCGCTTAGTTGCTTACTCTTGAGTAGAACTGCACGTTCACTCCAGAAATAAGCATCTTTGTAAAATGAGCCAAATTGAAGCAGAACAAGTTGTTGGAGTGTCAGAATGCATAGGTAGAAGTCAAATAAGCGTTCTATGGCTTTATTTCGCTTAGTTGCTTACTCTTGAGTAGAACTGCATCTTCACTCCCGAAATAAGCATCTTTGTAAAATGAGCCAAATTGAAGCAGAACAAGTTGTTGGAGTGTCAGAATGCATAGATAGAAGTCAAATAAGCGTTCTATGGCTTTATTTCGCTTAGTTGCTTACTCTTGAGTAGAACTGCATCATCACTCCAGAAATATGCATCTTTGTAAGATGAGCCAAATTGAAGCAGAACAAGTTGTTGGAGTGTCAGAATGCATAGGTAGTAGTCAAATAAGAGTTCTATGGCTTTATTTCGCTTAGTTGCTTACTCTTGAGTAGAACTGCATCTTCACTCCCGAAATAAGCATCTTTGTAAAATGAGCCAAATTGAAGCAGAACAAGTTGTTGGAGTGTCAGAATGCATAGATAGAAGTCAAATAAGCGTTCTATGGCTTTATTTCGCTTAGTTGCTTACTCTTGAGTAGAACTGCACGTTCACTCCAGAAATATGCATCTTTGTAAAATGAGCCAAATTGAAGCAGAACAAGTTGTTGGAGTGTCAGAATGCATAGGTAGAAGTCAAATAAGCGTTCTATGGCTTTATTTCGCTTAGTTGCTTACTCTTGAGTAGAACTGCACGTTCACTCCAGAAATAAGCATCTTTGTAAAATGAGCCAAATTGAAGCAGAACAAGTTGTTGGAGTGTCAGAATGCATAGGTAGAAGTCAAATAAGCGTTCTATGGCTTTATTTCGCTTAGTTGCTTACTCTTCAGTAGAACTGCACGTTCACTCCAGAAATATGCATCTTTGTAAAATGAGCCAAATTGAAGCAGAACAAGTTGTTGGAGTGTCAGAATGCATAGATAGAAGTCAAATAAGCGTTCTTTGGCTTTATTTCGCTTAGTTGCTTACTCTTGAGTAGAACTGCATGTTCACTCCAGAAATAAGCATCTTTGTAAGATGAGCCAAATTGAAGCAGAACAAGTTGTTGGAGTGTCAGAATGCATAGAAGTCAAATAAGCGTTCTATGGCTTTATTTCGCTTAGTTGCTTACTCTTGAGTAGAACTGCATGTTCACTCCAGAAATAAGCATCTTTGTAAGATGAGCCAAATTGAAGCAGAACAAGTTGTTGGAGTGTCAGAATGCATAGATAGAAGTCATATAAGCGTTCTATGGCTTTATTTCGCTTAGTTGCTTACTCTTGAGTAGAACTGCATGTTCACTCCCGAAATAAGCATCTTTGTAAAATGAGCCGAATTGAAGCAGAACAAGTTGTTGGAGTGTCAGAATGCATAGATAGAAGTCATATAAGCGTTCTATGGCTTTATTTCGCTTAGTTGCTTACTCTTGAGTAGAACTGCATGTTCACTCCCGAAATAAGCATCTTTGTAAAATGAGCCGAATTGAAGCAGAACAAGTTGTTGGAGTGTCAGAATGCATAGATAGAAGTCATATAAGCATTCTATGGCTTTATTTCGCTTAGTTGCTTACTCTTGAGTAGAACTGCATGTTCACTCCCGAAATAAGCATCTTTGTAAAATGAGCCGAATTGAAGCAGAACAAGTTGTTGTAGTGTCAGAATGCATAGATAGAAGTCATATAAGCGTTCTATGGCTTTATTTCGCTTAGTTGCTTACTCTTGAGTAGAACTGCATGTTCACTCCCGAAATAAGCATCTTTGTAAAATGAGCCGAATTGAAGCAGAACAAGTTGTTGGAGTGTCAGAATGCATAGGTAGAAGTCAAATAAGCGTTCTATGGCTTGATTTCGCTTAGTTGCTTACTCTTGAGTAGAACTGCATGTTCACTCCAGAAATAAGCATCTTTGTAAAATGAGCCAAATTGTAGCAGAACAAGTTGTTGGAGTGTCAGAACGCATAGATAGAAGTCAAATAAGCGTTCTATGGCTTTATTTCGCTTAGTTGCTTACTCTTGAGTAGAACTGCATGTTCACTCCAGAAATATGCATCTTTGTAAAATGAGCCAAATTGAAGCAGAACAAGTTGTTGGAGTGTCAGAACGCATAGATAGAAGTCAAGTAAGCGTTCTTTGGCTTTATTTTGCTCAGTTGCTTACTCTTGAGTAGAACTGCATGTTCACTCCAGAAATAAGCATCTTTGTAAGATGAGCCAAATTGAAGCAGAACAAGTTGTTGGAGTGTCAGAATGCATAGGTAGTAGTCAAATAAGCGTTCTATGGCTTTATTTCGCTTAGTTGCTTACTCTTGAGTAGAACTGCACGTTCACTCCAGAAATATGCATCTTTGTAAAATGAGCCAAATTGAAGCAGAACAAGTTGTTGGAGTGTCAGAATGCCTAGGTAGAAGTCAAATAAGCGTTCTATGGCTTTATTTCGCTTAGTTGCTTACTCTTGAGTAGAACTGCATGTTCACTCCAGAAATATGCATCTTTGTAAAATGAGCCAAATTGAAGCAGAACAAGTTGTTGGAGTGTCAGAATGCATAGATAGAAGTCATATAAGCGTTCTATGGCTTTATTTCGCTTAGTTGCTTACTCTTGAGTAGAACTGCATGTTCACTCCCGAAATAAGCATCTTTGTAAAATGAGCCGAATTGAAGCAGAACAAGTTGTTGGAGTGTCAGAATGCATAGATAGAAGTCATATAAGCGTTCTATGGCTTTATTTCGCTTAGTTGCTTACTCTTGAGTAGAACTGCATGTTCACTCCCGAAATAAGCATCTTTGTAAAATGAGCCGAATTGAAGCAGAACAAGTTGTTGGAGTGTCAGAATGCATAGATAGAAGTCATATAAGCATTCTATGGCTTTATTTCGCTTAGTTGCTTACTCTTGAGTAGAACTGCATGTTCACTCCCGAAATAAGCATCTTTGTAAAATGAGCCGAATTGAAGCAGAACAAGTTGTTGGAGTGTCAGAATGCATAGATAGAAGTCAAATAAGCGTTCTATGGCTTTATTTCGCTTAGTTGCTTACTCTTGAGTAGAACTGCATGTTCACTCCCGAAATAAGCATCTTTGTAAAATGAGCCGAATTGAAGCAGAACAAGTTGTTGGAGTGTCAGAATGCATAGGTAGAAGTCAAATAAGCGTTCTATGGCTTTATTTCGCTTAGTTGCTTACTCTTGAGTAGAACTGCATGCTCACTCCAGAAATAAGCATCTTTGTAAGATGAGCCAAATTGAAGCAGAACAAGTTGTTGGAGTGTCAGAATGCATAGGTAGAAGTCAAATAAGCGTTCTATGGCTTTATTTCGCTTAGTTGCTTACTCTTGGGTAGAACTGCATGTTCACTCCCGAAATAAGCATCTTTGTAAAATGAGCCGAATTGAAGCAGAACAAGTTGTTGGAGTGTCAGAATGCATAGATAGAAGTCAAATAAGCGTTCTTTGGCTTTATTTCGCTTAGTTGCTTACTCTTGAGTAGAACTGCATGTTCACTCCCGAAATAAGCATCTTTGTAAAATGAGCCGAATTGAAGCAGAACAAGTTGTTGGAGTGTCAGAATGCATAGATAGAAGTCAAATAAGCGTTCTTTGGCTTTATTTCGCTTAGTTGCTTACTCTTGAGTAGAACTGCATGTTCACTCCAGAAATAAGCATCTTTGTAAGATGAGCCAAATTGAAGCAGAACAAGTTGTTGGAGTGTCAGAATGCATAGAAGTCAAATAAGCGTTCTATGGCTTTATTTCGCTTAGTTGCTTACTCTTGAGTAGAACTGCATGTTCACTCCCGAAATAAGCATCTTTGTAAAATGAGCCGAATTGAAGCAGAACAAGTTGTTGGAGTGTCAGAATGCATAGATAGAAGTCATATAAGCGTTCTATGGCTTTATTTCGCTTAGTTGCTTACTCTTGAGTAGAACTGCATCTTCACTCCAGAAATAAGCATCTTTGTAAGATGAGCCAAATTGAAGCAGAACAAGTTGTTGGAGTGTCAGAATGCATAGGTAGTAGTCAAATAAGCGTTCTATGGCTTTATTTCGCTTAGTTGCTTACTCTTGAGTAGAACTGCATCTTCACTCCCGAAATAAGCATCTTTGTAAAATGAGCCGAATTGAAGCAGAACAAGTTGTTGGAGTGTCAGAATGCATAGATAGAAGTCAAATAAGCGTTCTATGGCTTTATTTCGCTTAGTTGCTTACTCTTGAGTAGAACTGCACGTTCACTCCAGAAATAAGCATCTTTGTAAAATGAGCCAAATTGAAGCAGAACAAGTTGTTGGAGTGTCAGAATGCATAGGTAGAAGTCAAATAAGCGTTCTATGGCTTTATTTCGCTTAGTTGCTTACTCTTGAGTAGAACTGCATCTTCACTCCCGAAATAAGCATCTTTGTAAAATGAGCCAAATTGAAGCAGAACAAGTTGTTGGAGTGTCAGAATGCATAAATAGAAGTCAAATAAGCGTTCTATGGCTTTATTTCGCTTAGTTGCTTACTCTTGAGTAGAACTGCATCATCACTCCAGAAATATGCATCTTTGTAAGATGAGCCAAATTGAAGCAGAACAAGTTGTTGGAGTGTCAGAATGCATAGGTAGAAGTCAAATAAGCGTTCTATGGCTTTATTTCGCTTAGTTGCTTACTCTTGAGTAGAACTGCATGTTCACTCCAGAAATATGCATCTTTGTAAAATGAGCCAAATTGAAGCAGAACAAGTTTTTGGAGTGTCAGAACGCATAGATAGAAGTCAAATAAGCGTTCTTTGGCTTTATTTTGCTCAGTTGCTTACTCTTGAGTAGAACTGCATGCTCACTCCAGAAATAAGCATCTTTGTAAGATGAGCCAAATTGAAGCAGAACAAGTTGTTGGAGTGTCAGAATGCATAGGTAGTAGTCAAATAAGCGTTCTATGGCTTTATTTCGCTTAGTTGCTTACTCTTGAGTAGAACTGCATCTTCACTCCCGAAATAAGCATCATTGTAAAATGAGCCGAATTGAAGCAGAACAAGTTGTTGGAGTGTCAGAATGCATAGATAGAAGTCAAATAAGCGTTCTATGGCTTTATTTCGCTTAGTTGCTTACTCTTGAGTAGAACTGCATGTTCACTCCAGAAATAAGCATCTTTGTAAGATGAGCCAAATTGAAGCAGAACAAGTTGTTGGAGTGTCAGAATGCATAGATAGAAGTCATATAAGCGTTCTATGGCTTTATTTCGCTTAGTTGCTTACTCTTGAGTAGAACTGCATGTTCACTCCCGAAATAAGCATCTTTGTAAAATGAGCCGAATTGAAGCAGAACAAGTTGTTGGAGTGTCAGAATGCATAGATAGAAGTCAAATAAGCGTTCTATGGCTTTATTTCGCTTAGTTGCTTACTCTTGAGTAGAACTGCACGTTCACTCCAGAAATATGCATCTTTGTAAAATGAGCCAAATTGAAGCAGAACAAGTTGTTGGAGTGTCAGAATGCCTAGGTAGAAGTCAAATAAGCGTTCTATGGCTTTATTTCGCTTAGTTGCTTACTCTTGAGTAGAACTGCATGTTCAATCCAGAAATAAGCATCTTTGTAAGATGAGCCAAATTGAAGCAGAACAAGTTGTTGGAGTGTCAGAATGCATAGATAGAAGTCATATAAGCGTTCTATGGCTTTATTTCGCTTAGTTGCTTACTCTTGAGTAGAACTGCATGTTCACTCCCGAAATAAGCATCTTTGTAAAATGAGCCGAATTGAAGCAGAACAAGTTGTTGGAGTGTCAGAATGCATAGATAGAAGTCAAATAAGCGTTCTATGGCTTTATTTCGCTTAGTTGCTTACTCTTGAGTAGAACTGCACGTTCACTCCAGAAATATGCATCTTTGTAAAATGAGCCAAATTGAAGCAGAACAAGTTGTTGGAGTGTCAGAATGCATAGATAGAAGTCAAATAAGCGTTCTACGGCTTTATTTCGCTTAGTTGCTTACTCTTGAGTAGAACTGCATGTTCACTCCCGAAATAAGCATCTTTGTAAAATGAGCCGAATTGAAGCAGAAGAAGTTGTTGGAGTGTCAGAATGCATAGATAGAAGTCAAATAAGCGTTCTATGGCTTTATTTCGCTTAGTTGCTTACTCTTGAGTAGAACTGCACGTTCACTCCAGAAATATGCATCTTTGTAAAATGAGCCGAATTGAAGCAGAACAAGTTGTTGGAGTGTCAGAATGCATAGGTAGAAGTCAAAAAAGCGTTCTATGGCTTTATTTCGCTTAGTTGCTTACTCTTGAGTAGAACTGCATGTTCACTCCAGAAATAAGCATCTTTGTAAGATGAGCCAAATTGAAGCAGAACAAGTTGTTGGAGTGTCAGAATGCATAGATAGAAGTCAAATAAGCGTTCTATGGCTTTATTTCGCTTAGTTGCTTACTCTTGAGTAGAACTGCATGTTCACTCCCGAAATAAGCATCTTTGTAAAATGAGCCGAATTGAAGCAGAACAAGTTGTTGGAGTGTCAGAATGCATAGATAGAAGTCAAATAAGCGTTCTATGGCTTTATTTCGCTTAGTTGCTTACTCTTGAGTAGAACTGCACGTTCACTCCAGAAATAAGCATCTTTGTAAAATGAGCCAAATTGAAGCAGAACAAGTTGTTGGAGTGTCAGAATGCATAGGTAGAAGTCAAATAAGCGTTCTATGGCTTTATTTCGCTTAGTTGCTTACTCTTGAGTAGAACTGCATGTTCACTCCCGAAATAAGCATCTTTGTAAAATGAGCCAAATTGAAGCAGAACAAGTTGTTGGAGTGTCAGAATGCATAGATAGAAGTCAAATAAGCGTTCTATGGCTTTATTTCGCTTAGTTGCTTACTCTTGAGTAGAACTGCAAGTTCACTCCAGAAATATGCATCTTTGTAAAATGAGCCAAATTGAAGCAGAACAAGTTGTTGGATTCAGAATGCCTAGGTAGAAGTCAAATAAGCGTTCTATGGCTTTATTTCGCTTAGTTGCTTACTCTTGAGTAGAACTGCATGTTCACTCCAGAAATAAGCATCTTTGTAAGATGAGCCAAATTGAAGCAGAACAAGTTGTTGGAGTGTCAGAATGCATAGATAGAAGTCATATAAGCATTCTATGGCTTTATTTCGCTTAGTTGCTTACTCTTGAGTAGAACTGCATGTTCACTCCCGAAATAAGCATCTTTGTAAAATGAGCCGAATTGAAGCAGAACAAGTTGTTGGAGTGTCCGAATGCATAGATAGAAGTCAAATAAGCGTTCTATGGCTTTATTTCGCTTAGTTGCTTACTCTTGAGTAGAACTGCACGTTCACTCCAGAAATATGCATCTTTGTAAAATGAGCCAAATTGAAGCAGAACAAGTTGTTGGAGTGTCAGAACGCATAGATAGAAGTCAAATAAGCGTTCTATGGCTTTATTTCGCTTAGTTGCTTACTCTTGAGTAGAATTGCATGTTCACTCCAGAAATATGCATCTTTGTAAAATGAGCCAAATTGAAGCAGAACAAGTTGTTGGAGTGTCTGAACGCATAGATAGAAGTCAAATAAGCGTTCTCTGGCTTTATTTTGCTCAGTTGCTTACTCTTGAGTAGAACTGCACGTTCACTCCAGAAATATGCATCTTTGTAAAATGAGCCAAATTGAAGCAGAACAATTTGTTGGAGTGTCAGAATGCATAGGTAGAAGTCAAATAAGCGTTCTATGGCTTTATTTCGCTTAGTTGCTTACTCTTGAGTAGAACTGCACGTTCACTCCAGAAATAAGCATCTTTGTAAAATGAGCCAAATTGAAGCAGAACAAGTTGTTGGAGTGTCAGAATGCATAGGTAGAAGTCAAATAAGCGTTCTATGGCTTTATTTCGCTTAGTTGCTTACTCTTGAGTAGAACTGTATGTTCACTCCCGAAATAAGCATCCTTGTAAGATGAGCCAAATTGCAGCAGAACAAGTTGTTGGAGTGTCAGAATGCATAGGTAGAAGTCAAATAAGCGTTCTATGGCTTTATTTCGCTTAGTTGCTTACTCTTGAGTAGAACTGCACGTTCACTCCAGAAATATGCATCTTTGTAAAATGAGCCAAATTGAAGCAGAACAAGTTGTTGGAGTGTCAGAATGCATAGATAGAAGTCAAATAAGCGTTCTATGGCTTTATTTCGCTTAGTTGCTTACTCTTGAGTAGAACTGCATGTTCACTCCAGAAATAAGCATCTTTGTAAGATGAGCCAAATTGAAGCAGAACAAGTTGTTGGAGTGTCAGAATGCATAGATAGAAGTCATATAAGCGTTCTATGGCTTTATTTCGCTTAGTTGCTTACTCTTGAGTAGAACTGCATGTTCACTCCCGAAATAAGCATCTTTGTAAAATGAGCCGAATTGAAGCAGAACAAGTTGTTGGAGTGTCAGAATGCATAGATAGAAGTCAAATAAGCGTTCTATGGCTTTATTTCGCTTAGTTGCTTACTCTTGAGTAGAACTGCATGTTCACTCCCGAAATAAGCATCTTTGTAAAATGAGCCAAATTGAAGCAGAACAAGTTGTTGGTGTGTCGGATCGCATAGATAGAAGTCAAATAAGCGTTCTATGGCTTTATTTCGCTTAGTTGCTTACTCTTGAGTAGAACTGCATGTTCACTCCAGAAATATGCATCTTTGTAAAATGAGCCAAATTGAAGCAGAACAAGTTGTTGGAGTGTCAGAACGCATAGATAGAAGTCAAATAAGCGTTCTTTGGCTTTATTTTGCTCAGTTGCTTACTCTTGAGTAGAACTGCACGTTCACTCCAGAAATAAGCATCTTTGTAAAATGAGCCAAATTGAAGCAGAACAAGTTGTTGGAGTGTCAGAATGCATAGGTAGTAGTCAAATAAGCGTTCTATGGCTTTATTTCGCTTAGTTGCTTACTCTTGAGTAGAACTGCATCTTCACTCCCGAAATATGCATCTTTGTAAAATGAGCCAAATTGAAGCAGAACAAGTTGTTGGAGTGTCAGAATGCATAGGTAGAAGTCAAATAAGCGTTCTATGGCTTTATTTCGCTTAGTTGCTTACTCTTGAGTAGAACTGCACGTTCACTCCAGAAATAAGCATCTTTGTAAAATGAGCCAAATTGAAGCAGAACAAGTTGTTGGAGTGTCAGAATGCATAGGTAGAAGTCAAATAAGCGTTCTATGGCTTTATTTCGCTTAGTTGCTTACTCTTGAGTAGAACTGCATGTTCACTCCCGAAATAAGCATCCTTGTAAGATGAGCCAAATTGAAGCAGAACAAGTTGTTGGAGTGTCAGAATGCATAGGTAGAAGTCAAATAAGCGTTTTATGGCTTTATTTCGCTTAGTTGCTTACTCTTGAGTAGAACTGCATGTTCACTCCAGAAATAAGCATCTTTGTAAAATGAGCCGAATTGAAGCAGAACAAGTTGTTGGAGTGTCAGAATGCATAGATAGAAGTCATATAAGCGTTCTATGGCTTTATTTCGCTTAGTTGCTTACTCTTGAGTAGAACTGCATGTTCACTCCCGAAATAAGCATCTTTGTAAAATGAGCCGAATTGAAGCAGAAGAAGTTGTTGGAGTGTCAGAATGCATAGATAGAAGTCAAATAAGCGTTCTATGGCTTTATTTCGCTTAGTTGCTTACTCTTGAGTAGAACTGCACGTTCACTCCAGAAATAAGCATCTTTGTAAAATGAGCCAAATTGAAGCAGAACAAGTTGTTGGAGTGTCAGAATGCATAGGTAGAAGTCAAATAAGCGTTCTACGGCTTTATTTCGCTTAGTTGCTTACTCTTGCGTAGAACTGCATGTTCACTCCAGAAATAAGCATCTTTGTAAGATGAGCCAAATTGAAGCAGAACAAGTTGTTGGAGTGTCAGAATGCATAGGTAGAAGTCAAATAAGCGTTCTACGGCTTTATTTCGCTTAGTTGCTTACTCTTGCGTAGAACTGCATGTTCACTCCAGAAATAAGCATCTTTGTAAGATGAGCCAAATTGAAGCAGAACAAATTGTTGGAGTGTCAGAACGCATAGATAGAAGTCAAATAAGCGTTCTATGGCTTTATTTTGCTCAGTTGCTTACTCTTGAGTAGAACTGCACGTTCACTCTAGAAATATGCATCTTTGTAAAATGAGCCAAATTGAAGCAGAACAAGTTGTTGGAGTGTCAGAATGCATAGGTAGAAGTCAAATAAGCGTTCTATGGCTTTATTTCGCTTAGTTGCTTACTCTTGAGTAGAACTGCATCTTCACTCCAGAAATAAGCATCTTTGTAAAATGAGCCAAATTGAAGCAGAACAAGTTGTTGGAGTGTCAGAATGCATAGATAGAAGTCAAATAAGCGTTCTATGGCTTTATTTCGCTTAGTTGCTTACTCTTGAGTAGAACTGCATGTTCACTCCCGAAATAAGCATCTTTGTAAAATGAGCCAAATTGAAGCAGAACAAGTTGTTGGAGTGTCAGAATGCATAGGTAGAAGTCAAATAAGCGTTCTACGGCTTTATTTCGCTTAGTTGCTTACTCTTGCGTAGAACTGCATGTTCACTCCAGAAATAAGCATCTTTGTAAGATGAGCCAAATTGAAGCAGAACAAATTGTTGGAGTGTCAGAACGCATAGATAGAAGTCAAATAAGCGTTCTATGGCTTTATTTTGCTCAGTTGCTTACTCTTGAGTAGAACTGCACGTTCACTCTAGAAATATGCATCTTTGTAAAATGAGCCAAATTGAAGCAGAACAAGTTGTTGGAGTGTCAGAATGCATAGGTAGAAGTCAAATAAGCGTTCTATGGCTTTATTTCGCTTAGTTGCTTACTCTTGAGTAGAACTGCATCTTCACTCCAGAAATAAGCATCTTTGTAAAATGAACCAAATTGAAGCAGAACAAGTTGTTGGAGTGTCAGAATGCATAGATAGAAGTCAAATAAGCGTTCTATGGCTTTATTTCGCTTAGTTGCTTACTCTTGAGTAGAACTGCACGTTCACTCCAGAAATATGCATCTTTGTAAAATGAGCCAAATTGAAGCAGAACAAGTTGTTGGAGTGTCAGAATGCATAGATAGAAGTCAAATAAGCGTTCTATGGCTTTATTTCGCTTAGTTGCTTACTCTTGAGTAGAACTGCATGTTCACTCCAGAAATAAGCATCTTTGTAAGATGAGCCAAATTGAAGCAGAACAAGTTGTTGGAGTGTCAGAATGCATAGATAGAAGTCATTTAAGCGTTCTATGGCTTTATTTCGCTTAGTTGCTTACTCTTGAGTAGAACTGCATGTTCACTCCCGAAATAAGCATCTTTGTAAAATGAGCCGAATTGAAGCAGAACAAGTTGTTGGAGTGTCAGAATGCATAGATAGAAGTCAAATAAGCGTTCTATGGCTTTATTTCGCTTAGTTGCTTACTCTTGAGTAGAACTGCATGTTCACTCCCGAAATAAGCATCTTTGTAAAATGAGCCAAATTGAAGCAGAACAAGTTGTTGGAGTGTCGGAACGCATAGATAGAAGTCAAATAAGCGTTCTATGGCTTTATTTCGCTTAGTTGCTTACTCTTGAGTAGAACTGCATGTTCACTCCCGAAATAAGCATCTTTGTAAAATGAGCCAAATTGAAGCAGAACAAGTTGTTGGAGTGTCAGAATGCATAGATAGAAGTCAAATAAGCGTTCTATGGCTTTATTTCGCTTAGTTGCTTACTCTTGAGTAGAACTGCAAGTTCACTCCAGAAATATGCATCTTTGTAAAATGAGCCAAATTGAAGCAGAACAAGTTGTTGGATTCAGAATGCCTAGGTAGAAGTCAAATAAGCGTTCTATGGCTTTATTTCGCTTAGTTGCTTACTCTTGAGTAGAACTGCATGTTCACTCCAGAAATAAGAATCTTTGTAAGATGAGCCAAATTGAAGCAGAACTAGTTGTTGGAGTGTCAGAATGCATAGATAGAAGTCATATAAGCGTTCTATGGCTTTATTTCGCTTAGTTGCTTACTCTTGAGTAGAACTGCATGTTCACTCCCGAAATAAGCATCTTTGTAAAATGAGCCGAATTGAAGCAGAACAAGTTGTTGGAGTGTCCGAATGCATAGATAGAAGTCAAATAAGCGTTCTATGGCTTTATTTCGCTTAGTTGCTTACTCTTGAGTAGAACTGCACGTTCACTCCAGAAATATGCATCTTTGTAAAATGAGCCAAATTGAAGCAGAACAAGTTGTTGGAGTGTCAGAACGCATAGATAGAAGTCAAATAAGCGTTCTATGGCTTTATTTCGCTTAGTTGCTTACTCTTGAGTAGAACTGCATGTTCACTCCAGAAATATGCATCTTTGTAAAATGAGCCAAATTGAAGCAGAACAAGTTGTTGGAGTGTCAGAACGCATAGATAGAAGTCAAATAAGCGTTCTCTGGCTTTATTTTGCTCAGTTGCTTACTCTTGAGTAGAACTGCACGTTCACTCCAGAAATATGCATCTTTGTAAAATGAGCCAAATTGAAGCAGAACAAGTTGTTGGATTGTCAGAATGCATAGGTAGAAGTCAAATAAGCGTTCTATGGCTTTATTTCGCTTAGTTGCTTACTCTTGAGTAGAACTGCACGTTCACTCCAGAAATAAGCATCTTTGTAAAATGAGCCAAATTGAAGCAGAACAAGTTGTTGGAGTGTCAGAATGCATAGGTAGAAGTCAAATAAGCGTTCTACGGCTTTATTTCGCTTAGTTGCTTACTCTTGCGTAGAACTGCATGTTCACTCCAGAAATAAGCATCTTTGTAAGATGAGCCAAATTGAAGCAGAACAAGTTGTTGGAGTGTCAGAATGCATAGGTAGAAGTCAAATAAGCGTTCTACGGCTTTATTTCGCTTAGTTGCTTACTCTTGCGTAGAACTGCATGTTCACTCCAGAAATAAGCATCTTTGTAAGATGAGCCAAATTGAAGCAGAACAAATTGTTGGAGTGTCAGAACGCATAGATAGAAGTCAAATAAGCGTTCTATGGCTTTATTTTGCTCAGTTGCTTACTCTTGAGTAGAACTGCACGTTCACTCTAGAAATATGCATCTTTGTAAAATGAGCCAAATTGAAGCAGAACAAGTTGTTGGAGTGTCAGAATGCATAGGTAGAAGTCAAATAAGCGTTCTATGGCTTTATTTCGCTTAGTTGCTTACTCTTGAGTAGAACTGCATCTTCACTCCAGAAATAAGCATCTTTGTAAAATGAGCCAAATTGAAGCAGAACAAGTTGTTGGAGTGTCAGAATGCATAGATAGAAGTCAAATAAGCGTTCTATGGCTTTATTTCGCTTAGTTGCTTACTCTTGAGTAGAACTGCATGTTCACTCCCGAAATAAGCATCTTTGTAAAATGAGCCAAATTGAAGCAGAACAAGTTGTTGGAGTGTCAGAATGCATAGGTAGAAGTCAAATAAGCGTTCTACGGCTTTATTTCGCTTAGTTGCTTACTCTTGCGTAGAACTGCATGTTCACTCCAGAAATAAGCATCTTTGTAAGATGAGCCAAATTGAAGCAGAACAAATTGTTGGAGTGTCAGAACGCATAGATAGAAGTCAAATAAGCGTTCTATGGCTTTATTTTGCTCAGTTGCTTACTCTTGAGTAGAACTGCACGTTCACTCTAGAAATATGCATCTTTGTAAAATGAGCCAAATTGAAGCAGAACAAGTTGTTGGAGTGTCAGAATGCATAGGTAGAAGTCAAATAAGCGTTCTATGGCTTTATTTCGCTTAGTTGCTTACTCTTGAGTAGAACTGCATCTTCACTCCAGAAATAAGCATCTTTGTAAAATGAACCAAATTGAAGCAGAACAAGTTGTTGGAGTGTCAGAATGCATAGATAGAAGTCAAATAAGCGTTCTATGGCTTTATTTCGCTTAGTTGCTTACTCTTGAGTAGAACTGCACGTTCACTCCAGAAATATGCATCTTTGTAAAATGAGCCAAATTGAAGCAGAACAAGTTGTTGGAGTGTCAGAATGCATAGATAGAAGTCAAATAAGCGTTCTATGGCTTTATTTCGCTTAGTTGCTTACTCTTGAGTAGAACTGCATGTTCACTCCAGAAATAAGCATCTTTGTAAGATGAGCCAAATTGAAGCAGAACAAGTTGTTGGAGTGTCAGAATGCATAGATAGAAGTCATTTAAGCGTTCTATGGCTTTATTTCGCTTAGTTGCTTACTCTTGAGTAGAACTGCATGTTCACTCCCGAAATAAGCATCTTTGTAAAATGAGCCGAATTGAAGCAGAACAAGTTGTTGGAGTGTCAGAATGCATAGATAGAAGTCAAATAAGCGTTCTATGGCTTTATTTCGCTTAGTTGCTTACTCTTGAGTAGAACTGCATGTTCACTCCCGAAATAAGCATCTTTGTAAAATGAGCCAAATTGAAGCAGAACAAGTTGTTGGAGTGTCGGAACGCATAGATAGAAGTCAAATAAGAGTTCTATGGCTTTATTTCGCTTAGTTGCTTACTCTTGAGTAGAACTGCATGTTCACTCCCGAAATAAGCATCTTTGTAAAATGAGCCAAATTGAAGCAGAACAAGTTGTTGGAGTGTCAGAATGCATAGATAGAAGTCAAATAAGCGTTCTATGGCTTTATTTCGCTTAGTTGCTTACTCTTGAGTAGAACTGCAAGTTCACTCCAGAAATATGCATCTTTGTAAAATGAGCCAAATTGAAGCAGAACAAGTTGTTGGATTCAGAATGCCTAGGTAGAAGTCAAATAAGCGTTCTATGGCTTTATTTCGCTTAGTTGCTTACTCTTGAGTAGAACTGCATGTTCACTCCAGAAATAAGCATCTTTGTAAGATGAGCCAAATTGAAGCAGAACAAGTTGTTGGAGTGTCAGAATGCATAGATAGAAGTCATATAAGCGTTCTATGGCTTTATTTCGCTTAGTTGCTTACTCTTGAGTAGAACTGCATGTTCACTCCCGAAATAAGCATCTTTGTAAAATGAGCCGAATTGAAGCAGAACAAGTTGTTGGAGTGTCAGAATGCATAGATAGAAGTCAAATAAGCGTTCTATGGCTTTATTTCGCTTAGTTGCTTACTCTTGAGTAGAACTGCACGTTCACTCCAGAAATATGCATCTTTGTAAAATGAGCCAAATTGAAGCAGAACAAGTTGTTGGAGTGTCAGAACGCATAGATAGAAGTCAAATAAGCGTTCTATGGCTTTATTTCGCTTAGTTGCTTACTCTTGAGTAGAACTGCATGTTCACTCCAGAAATATGCATCTTTGTAAAATGAGCCAAATTGAAGCAGAACAAGTTGTTGGAGTGTCAGAACGCATAGATAGAAGTCAAATAAGCGTTCTCTGGCTTTATTTTGCTCAGTTGCTTACTCTTGAGTAGAACTGCACGTTCACTCCAGAAATATGCATCTTTGTAAAATGAGCCAAATTGAAGCAGAACAAGTTGTTGGATTGTCAGAATGCATAGGTAGAAGTCAAATAAGCGTTCTATGGCTTTATTTCGCTTAGTTGCTTACTCTTGAGTAGAACTGCACGTTCACTCCAGAAATAAGCATCTTTGTAAAATGAGCCAAATTGAAGCAGAACAAGTTGTTGGAGTGGCAGAATGCATAGGTAGAAGTCAAATAAGCGTTCTATGGCTTTATTTCGCTTAGTTGCTTACTCTTGAGTAGAACTGCATGTTCACTCCCGAAATAAGCATCCTTGTAAGATGAGCCAAATTGCAGCAGAACAAGTTGTTGGAGTGTCAGAATGCATAGGTAGAAGTCAAATAAGCGTTCTATGGCTTTATTTCGCTTAGTTGCTTACTCTTGAGTAGAACTGCACGTTCACTCCAGAAATATGCATCTTTGTAAAATGAGCCAAATTGAAGCAGAACAAGTTGTTGGAGTGTCAGAATGCATAGATAGAAGTCAAATAAGCGTTCTATGGCTTTATTTCGCTTAGTTGCTTACTCTTGAGTAGAACTGCATGTTCACTCCAGAAATAAGCATCTTTGTAAGATGAGCCAAATTGAAGCAGAACAAGTTGTTGGAGTGTCAGAATGCATAGATAGAAGTCATTTAAGCGTTCTATGGCTTTATTTCGCTTAGTTGCTTACTCTTGAGTAGAACTGCAAGTTCACTCCCGAAATAAGCATCTTTGTAAAATGAGCCGAATTGAAGCAGAACAAGTTGTTGGAGTGTCAGAATGCATAGATAGAAGTCAAATAAGCGTTCTATGGCTTTATTTCGCTTAGTTGCTTACTCTTGAGTAGAACTGCATGTTCACTCCCGAAATAAGCATCTTTGTAAAATGAGCCAAATTGAAGCAGAACAAGTTGTTGGAGTGTCGGAACGCATAGATAGAAGTCAAATAAGCGTTCTATGGCTTTATTTCGCTTAGTTGCTTACTCTTGAGTAGAACTGCATGTTCACTCCAGAAATATGCATCTTTGTAAAATGAGCCAAATTGAGGCAGAACAAGTTGTTGGAGTGTCAGAACGCATAGATAGAAGTCAAATAAGCGTTCTTTGGCTTTATTTTGCTCAGTTGCTTACTCTTGAGTAGAACTGCACGTTCACTCCAGAAATAAGCATCTTTGTAAAATGAGCCAAATTGAAGCAGAACAAGTTGTTGGAGTGTCAGAATGCATAGGTAGTAGTCAAATAAGCGTTCTATGGCTTTATTTCGCTTAGTTGCTTACTCTTGAGTAGAACTGCATCTTCACTCCCGAAATATGCATCTTTGTAAAATGAGCCAAATTGAAGCAGAACAAGTTGTTGGAGTGTCAGAATGCATAGGTAGAAGTCAAATAAGCGTTCTACGGCTTTATTTCGCTTAGTTGCTTACTCTTGCGTAGAACTGCATGTTCACTCCAGAAATAAGCATCTTTGTAAGATGAGCCAAATTGAAGCAGAACAAATTGTTGGAGTGTCAGAACGCATAGATAGAAGTCAAATAAGCGTTCTATGGCTTTATTTTGCTCAGTTGCTTACTCTTGAGTAGAACTGCACGTTCACTCTAGAAATATGCATCTTTGTAAAATGAGCCAAATTGAAGCAGAACAAGTTGTTGGAGTGTCAGAATGCATAGGTAGAAGTCAAATAAGCGTTCTATGGCTTTATTTCGCTTAGTTGCTTACTCTTGAGTACTGCATCTTCACTCCAGAAATAAGCATCTTTGTAAAATGAGCCAAATTGAAGCAGAACAAGTTGTTGGAGTGTCAGAATGCATAGATAGAAGTCAAATAAGCGTTCTATGGCTTTATTTCGCTTAGTTGCTTACTCTTGAGTAGAACTGCATGTTCACTCCCGAAATAAGCATCTTTGTAAAATGAGCCAAATTGAAGCAGAACAAGTTGTTGGAGTGTCAGAATGCATAGGCAGAAGTCAAATAAGCGTTCTATGGCTTTATTTCGCTTAGTTGCTTACTCTTGAGTAGAACTGCATGTTCACTCCAGAAATAAGCATCTTTGTAAAATGAGCCAAATTGAAGCAGAACAAGTTGTTGGAGTGTCAGAATGCATAGATAGAAGTCAAATAAGCGTTCTATGGCTTTATTTCGCTTAGTTGCTTACTCTTGAGTAGAACTGCAAGTTCACTCCAGAAATATGCATCTTTGTAAAATGAGCCAAATTGAAGCAGAACAAGTTGTTGGATTCAGAATGCCTAGGTAGAAGTCAAATAAGCGTTCTATGGCTTTATTTCGCTTAGTTGCTTACTCTTGAGTAGAACTGCATGTTCACTCCAGAAATAAGCATCTTTGTAAGATGAGCCAAATTGAAGCAGAACAAGTTGTTGGAGTGTCAGAATGCATAGATAGAAGTCATATAAGCGTTCTATGGCTTTATTTCGCTTAGTTGCTTACTCTTGAGTAGAACTGCATGTTCACTCCCGAAATAAGCATCTTTGTAAAATGAGCCGAATTGAAGCAGAACAAGTTGTTGGAGTGTCAGAATGCATAGATAGAAGTCAAATAAGCGTTCTATGGCTTTATTTCGCTTAGTTGCTTACTCTTGAGTAGAACTGCACGTTCACTCCAGAAATATGCATCTTTGTAAAATGAGCCAAATTGAAGCAGAACAAGTTGTTGGAGTGTCAGAACGCATAGATAGAAGTCAAATAAGCGTTCTATGGCTTTATTTCGCTTAGTTGCTTACTCTTGAGTAGAACTGCATGTTCACTCCAGAAATATGCATCTTTGTAAAATGAGCCAAATTGAAGCAGAACAAGTTGTTGGAGTGTCAGAACGCATAGATAGAAGTCAAATAAGCGTTCTCTGGCTTTATTTTGCTCAGTTGCTTACTCTTGAGTAGAACTGCACGTTCACTCCAGAAATATGCATCTTTGTAAAATGAGCCAAATTGAAGCAGAACAAGTTGTTGGATTGTCAGAATGCATAGGTAGAAGTCAAATAAGCGTTCTATGGCTTTATTTCGCTTAGTTGCTTACTCTTGAGTAGAACTGCACGTTCACTCCAGAAATAAGCATCTTCGTAAAATGAGCCAAATTGAAGCAGAACAAGTTGTTGGAGTGTCAGAATGCATAGGTAGAAGTCAAATAAGCGTTCTATGGCTTTATTTCGCTTAGTTGCTTACTCTTGAGTAGAACTGCATGTTCACTCCCGAAATAAGCATCCTTGTAAGATGAGCCAAATTGCAGCAGAACAAGTTGTTGGAGTGTCAGAATGCATAGGTAGAAGTCAAATAAGCGTTCTATGGCTTTATTTCGCTTAGTTGCTTACTCTTGAGTAGAACTGCACGTTCACTCCAGAAATATGCATCTTTGTAAAATGAGCCAAATTGAAGCAGAACAAGTTGTTGGAGTGTCAGAATGCATAGATAGAAGTCAAATAAGCGTTCTATGGCTTTATTTCGCTTAGTTGCTTACTCTTGAGTAGAACTGCATGTTCACTCCAGAAATAAGCATCTTTGTAAGATGAGCCAAATTGAAGCAGAACAAGTTGTTGGAGTGTCAGAATGCATAGATAGAAGTCATTTAAGCGTTCTATGGCTTTATTTCGCTTAGTTGCTTACTCTTGAGTAGAACTGCATGTTCACTCCCGAAATAAGCATCTTTGTAAAATGAGCCGAATTGAAGCAGAACAAGTTGTTGGAGTGTCAGAATGCATAGATAGAAGTCAAATAAGCGTTCTATGGCTTTATTTCGCTTAGTTGCTTACTCTTGAGTAGAACTGCATGTTCACTCCCGAAATAAGCATCTTTGTAAAATGAGCCAAATTGAAGCAGAACAAGTTGTTGGAGTGTCGGAACGCATAGATAGAAGTCAAATAAGCGTTCTATGGCTTTATTTCGCTTAGTTGCTTACTCTTGAGTAGAACTGCATGTTCACTCCAGAAATATGCATCTTTGTAAAATGAGCCAAATTGAGGCAGAACAAGTTGTTGGAGTGTCAGAACGCATAGATAGAAGTCAAATAAGCGTTCTTTGGCTTTATTTTGCTCAGTTGCTTACTCTTGAGTAGAACTGCACGTTCACTCCAGAAATAAGCATCTTTGTAAAATGAGCCAAATTGAAGCAGAACAAGTTGTTGGAGTGTCAGAATGCATAGGTAGTAGTCAAATAAGCGTTCTATGGCTTTATTTCGCTTAGTTGCTTACTCTTGAGTAGAACTGCATCTTCACTCCCGAAATATGCATCTTTGTAAAATGAGCCAAATTGAAGCAGAACAAGTTGTTGGAGTGTCAGAATGCATAGGTAGAAGTCAAATAAGCGTTCTATGGCTTTATTTCGCTTAGTTGCTTACTCTTGAGTAGAACTGCACGTTCACTCCAGAAATAAGCATCTTTGTAAAATGAGCCAAATTGAAGCAGAACAAGTTGTTGGAGTGTCAGAATGCATAGGTAGAAGTCAAATAAGCGTTCTACGGCTTTATTTCGCTTAGTTGCTTACTCTTGCGTAGAACTGCATGTTCACTCCAGAAATAAGCATCTTTGTAAGATGAGCCAAATTGAAGCAGAACAAATTGTTGGAGTGTCAGAACGCATAGATAGAAGTCAAATAAGCGTTCTATGGCTTTATTTTGCTCAGTTGCTTACTCTTGAGTAGAACTGCACGTTCACTCTAGAAATATGCATCTTTGTAAAATGAGCCAAATTGAAGCAGAACAAGTTGTTGGAGTGTCAGAATGCATAGGTAGAAGTCAAATAAGCGTTCTATGGCTTTATTTCGCTTAGTTGCTTACTCTTGAGTACTGCATCTTCACTCCAGAAATAAGCATCTTTGTAAAATGAGCCAAATTGAAGCAGAACAAGTTGTTGGAGTGTCAGAATGCATAGATAGAAGTCAAATAAGCGTTCTATGGCTTTATTTCGCTTAGTTGCTTACTCTTGAGTAGAACTGCATGTTCACTCCCGAAATAAGCATCTTTGTAAAATGAGCCAAATTGAAGCAGAACAAGTTGTTGGAGTGTCAGAATGCATAGGCAGAAGTCAAATAAGCGTTCTATGGCTTTATTTCGCTTAGTTGCTTACTCTTGAGTAGAACTGCATGTTCACTCCAGAAATAAGCATCTTTGTAAAATGAGCCAAATTGAAGCAGAACAAGTTGTTGGAGTGTCAGAATGCATAGATAGAAGTCAAATAAGCGTTCTATGGCTTTATTTCGCTTAGTTGCTTACTCTTGAGTAGAACTGCATGTTCACTCCCGAAATAAGCATCTTTGTAAAATGAGCCGAATTGAAGCAGAACAAGTTGTTGGAGTGTCAGAATGCATAGGTAGTAGTCAAATAAGCGTTCTATGGCTTTATTTCGCTTAGTTGCTTACTCTTGAGTAGAACTGCATCTTCACTCCCGAAATATGCATCTTTGTAAAATGAGCCAAATTGAAGCAGAACAAGTTGTTGGAGTGTCAGAATGCATAGGTAGAAGTCAAATAAGCGTTCTATGGCTTTATTTCGCTTAGTTGCTTACTCTTCAGTAGAACTGCACGTTCACTCCAGAAATAAGCATCTTTGTAAAATGAGCCAAATTGAAGCAGAACAAGTTGTTGGAGTGTCAGAATGCATAGGTAGAAGTCAAATAAGCGTTCTACGGCTTTATTTCGCTTAGTTGCTTACTCTTGCGTAGAACTGCATGTTCACTCCAGAAATAAGCATCTTTGTAAGATGAGCCAAATTGAAGCAGAACAAATTGTTGGAGTGTCAGAACGCATAGATAGAAGTCAAATAAGCGTTCTATGGCTTTATTTTGCTCAGTTGCTTACTCTTGAGTAGAACTGCACGTTCACTCTAGAAATATGCATCTTTGTAAAATGAGCCAAATTGAAGCAGAACAAGTTGTTGGAGTGTCAGAATGCATAGGTAGAAGTCAAATAAGCGTTCTATGGCTTTATTTCGCTTAGTTGCTTACTCTTGAGTACTGCATCTTCACTCCAGAAATAAGCATCTTTGTAAAATGAGCCAAATTGAAGCAGAACAAGTTGTTGGAGTGTCAGAATGCATAGATAGAAGTCAAATAAGCGTTCTATGGCTTTATTTCGCTTAGTTGCTTACTCTTGAGTAGAACTGCATGTTCACTCCCGAAATAAGCATCTTTGTAAAATGAGCCAAATTGAAGCAGAACAAGTTGTTGGAGTGTCAGAATGCATAGGCAGAAGTCAAATAAGCGTTCTATGGCTTTATTTCGCTTAGTTGCTTACTCTTGAGTAGAACTGCATGTTCACTCCAGAAATAAGCATCTTTGTAAAATGAGCCAAATTGAAGCAGAACAAGTTGTTGGAGTGTCAGAATGCATAGATAGAAGTCAAATAAGCGTTCTATGGCTTTATTTCGCTTAGTTGCTTACTCTTGAGTAGAACTGCATGTTCACTCCCGAAATAAGCATCTTTGTAAAATGAGCCGAATTGAAGCAGAACAAGTTGTTGGAGTGTCAGAATGCATAGGTAGAAGTCAAATAAGCGTTTTATGGCTTTATTTCGCTTAGTTGCTTACTCTTGAGTAGAACTGCATGTTCACTCCAGAAATAAGCATCTTTGTAAAATGAGCCGAATTGAAGCAGAACAAGTTGTTGGAGTGTCAGAATGCATAGATAGAAGTCAAATAAGCGTTCTATGGCTTTATTTCGCTTAGTTGCTTACTCTTGAGTAGAACTGCACGTTCACTCCAGAAATAAGCATCTTTGTAAAATGAGCCAAATTGAAGCAGAACAAGTTGTTGGAGTGTCAGAATGCATAGGTAGAAGTCAAATAAGCGTTCTACGGCTTTATTTCGCTTAGTTGCTTACTCTTGCGTAGAACTGCACGTTCACTCCAGAAATAAGCATCTTTGTAAGATGAGCCAAATTGAAGCAGAACAAATTGTTGGAGTGTCAGAACGCATAGATAGAAGTCAAATAAGCGTTCTATGGCTTTATTTTGCTCAGTTGCTTACTCTTGAGTAGAACTGCACGTTCACTCTAGAAATATGCATCTTTGTAAAATGAGCCAAATTGAAGCAGAACAAGTTGTTGGAGTGTCAGAATGCATAGGTAGAAGTCAAATAAGCGTTCTATGGCTTTATTTCGCTTAGTTGCTTACTCTTGAGTAGAACTGCATCTTCACTCCAGAAATAAGCATCTTTGTAAAATGAACCAAATTGAAGCAGAACAAGTTGTTGGAGTGTCAGAATGCATAGATAGAAGTCAAATAAGCGTTCTATGGCTTTATTTCGCTTAGTTGCTTACTCTTGAGTAGAACTGCACGTTCACTCCAGAAATATGCATCTTTGTAAAATGAGCCAAATTGAAGCAGAACAAGTTGTTGGAGTGTCAGAATGCATAGATAGAAGTCAAATAAGCGTTCTATGGCTTTATTTCGCTTAGTTGCTTACTCTTGAGTAGAACTGCATGTTCACTCCAGAAATAAGCATCTTTGTAAGATGAGCCAAATTGAAGCAGAACAAGTTGTTGGAGTGTCAGAATGCATAGATAGAAGTCATTTAAGCGTTCTATGGCTTTATTTCGCTTAATTGCTTACTCTTGAGTAGAACTGCATGTTCACTCCCGAAATAAGCATCTTTGTAAAATGAGCCGAATTGAAGCAGAACAAGTTGTTGGAGTGTCAGAATGCATAGATAGAAGTCAAATAAGCGTTCTATGGCTTTATTTCGCTTAGTTGCTTACTCTTGAGTAGAACTGCATGTTCACTCCCGAAATAAGCATCTTTGTAAAATGAGCCAAATTGAAGCAGAACAAGTTGTTGGAGTGTCAGAACGCATAGATAGAAGTCAAATAAGCGTTCTTTGGCTTTATTTTGCTCAGTTGCTTACTCTTGAGTAGAACTGCACGTTCACTCCAGAAATAAGCAACTTTGTAAAATGAGCCAAATTGAAGCAGAACAAGTTGTTGGAGTGTCAGAATGCATAGGTAGTAGTCAAATAAGCGTTCTATGGCTTTATTTCGCTTAGTTGCTTACTCTTGAGTAGAACTGCATCTTCACTCCCGAAATATGCATCTTTGTAAAATGAGCCAAATTGAAGCAGAACAAGTTGTTGGAGTGTCAGAATGCATAGGTAGAAGTCAAATAAGCGTTCTATGGCTTTATTTCGCTTAGTTGCTTACTCTTGAGTAGAACTGCACGTTCACTCCCGAAATAAGCATCTTTGTAAAATGAGCCAAATTGAAGCAGAACAAGTTGTTGGAGTGTCAGAATGCATAGGTAGAAGTCAAATAAGCGTTCTATGGCTTTATTTCGCTTAGTTGCTTACTCTTGAGTAGAACTGCATGTTCACTCCCGAAATAAGCATCCTTGTAAGATGAGCCAAATTGAAGCAGAACAAGTTGTTGGAGTGTCAGAATGCATAGGTAGAAGTCAAATAAGCGTTCTATGGCTTTATTTCGCTTAGTTGCTTACTCTTGAGTAGAACTGCATGTTCACTCCAGAAATAAGCATCTTTGTAAGATGAGCCAAATTGAAGCAGAACAAGTTGTTGGAGTGTCAGAATGCATAGATAGAAGTCAAATAAGCGTTCTATGGCTTTATTTCGCTTAGTTGCTTACTCTTGAGTAGAACTGCATGTTCACTCCCGAAATAAGCATCTTTGTAAAATGAGCCAAATTGAAGCAGAACAAGTTGTTGGAGTGTCGGAACGCATAGATAGAAGTCAAATAAGCGTTCTATGGCTTTATTTCGCTTAGTTGCTTACTCTTGAGTAGAACTGCATGTTCACTCCAGAAATATGCATCTTTGTAAAATGAGCCAAATTGAGGCAGAACAAGTTGTTGGAGTGTCAGAACGCATAGATAGAAGTCAAATAAGCGTTCTTTGGCTTTATTTTGCTCAGTTGCTTACTCTTGAGTAGAACTGCACGTTCACTCCAGAAATAAGCATCTTTGTAAAATGAGCCAAATTGAAGCAGAACAAGTTGTTGGAGTGTCAGAATGCATAGGTAGTAGTCAAATAAGCGTTCTATGGCTTTATTTCGCTTAGTTGCTTACTCTTGAGTAGAACTGCATCTTCACTCCAGAAATAAGCATCTTTGTAAAATGAACCAAATTGAAGCAGAACAAGTTGTTGGAGTGTCAGAATGCATAGATAGAAGTCAAATAAGCGTTCTATGGCTTTATTTCGCTTAGTTGCTTACTCTTGAGTAGAACTTCATCTTCACTCCCGAAATAAGCATCTTTGTAAAATGAGCCAAATTGAAGCAGAACAAGTTGTTGGAGTGTCAGAATGCATAGATAGAAGTCAAATAAGCGTTCTATGGCTTTATTTCGCTTAGTTGCTTACTCTTGAGTAGAACTGCATGTTCACTCCAGAAATAAGCATCTTTGTAAGATGAGCCAAATTGAAGCAGAACAAGTTGTTGGAGTGTCAGAATGCATAGATAGAAGTCATTTAAGCGTTCTATGGCTTTATTTCGCTTAGTTGCTTACTCTTGAGTAGAACTGCATGTTCACTCCCGAAATAAGCATCTTTGTAAAATGAGCCGAATTGAAGCAGAACAAGTTGTTGGAGTGTCAGAATGCATAGATAGAAGTCAAATAAGCGTTCTATGGCTTTATTTCGCTTAGTTGCTTACTCTTGAGTAGAACTGCATGTTCACTCCCGAAATAAGCATCTTTGTAAAATGAGCCAAATTGAAGCAGAACAAGTTGTTGGAGTGTCAGAACGCATAGATAGAAGTCAAATAAGCGTTCTTTGGCTTTATTTTGCTCAGTTGCTTACTCTTGAGTAGAACTGCACGTTCACTCCAGAAATAAGCAACTTTGTAAAATGAGCCAAATTGAAGCAGAACAAGTTGTTGGAGTGTCGGAACGCATAGATAGAAGTCAAATAAGCGTTCTATGGCTTTATTTCGCTTAGTTGCTTACTCTTGAGTAGAACTGCATGTTCACTCCAGAAATATGCATCTTTGTAAAATGAGCCAAATTGAGGCAGAACAAGTTGTTGGAGTGTCAGAATGCATAGATAGAAGTCAAATAAGCGTTCTATGGCTTTATTTCGCTTAGTTGCTTACTCTTGAGTAGAACTTCATCTTCACTCCCGAAATAAGCATCTTTGTAAAATGAGCCAAATTGAAGCAGAACAAGTTGTTGGAGTGTCAGAATGCATAGATAGAAGTCAAATAAGCGTTCTATGGCTTTATTTCGCTTAGTTGCTTACTCTTGAGTAGAACTGCATGTTCACTCCAGAAATAAGCATCTTTGTAAGATGAGCCAAATTGAAGCAGAACAAGTTGTTGGAGTGTCAGAATGCATAGATAGAAGTCATTTAAGCGTTCTATGGCTTTATTTCGCTTAGTTGCTTACTCTTGAGTAGAACTGCATGTTCACTCCCGAAATAAGCATCTTTGTAAAATGAGCCGAATTGAAGCAGAACAAGTTGTTGGAGTGTCAGAATGCATAGATAGAAGTCAAATAAGCGTTCTATGGCTTTATTTCGCTTAGTTGCTTACTCTTGAGTAGAACTGCATGTTCACTCCCGAAATAAGCATCTTTGTAAAATGAGCCAAATTGAAGCAGAACAAGTTGTTGGAGTGTCAGAACGCATAGATAGAAGTCAAATAAGCGTTCTTTGGCTTTATTTTGCTCAGTTGCTTACTCTTGAGTAGAACTGCACGTTCACTCCAGAAATAAGCAACTTTGTAAAATGAGCCAAATTGAAGCAGAACAAGTTGTTGGAGTGTCAGAATGCATAGGTAGAAGTCAAATAAGCGTTCTATGGCTTTATTTCGCAGGTGTTGCTTACTCTTGCGTAGAACTGCATGTTCACTCCAGAAATAAGCATCTTTGTAAGATGAGCCAAATTGAAGCAGAACAAATTGTTGGAGTGTCAGAACGCATAGATAGAAGTCAAATAAGCGTTCTATGGCTTTATTTTGCTCAGTTGCTTACTCTTGAGTAGAACTGCACGTTCACTCTAGAAATATGCATCTTTGTAAAATGAGCCAAATTGAAGCAGAACAAGTTGTTGGAGTGTCAGAATGCATAGGTAGAAGTCAAATAAGCGTTCTATGGCTTTATTTCGCTTAGTTGCTTACTCTTGAGTACTGCATCTTCACTCCAGAAATAAGCATCTTTGTAAAATGAGCCAAATTGAAGCAGAACAAGTTGTTGGAGTGTCAGAATGCATAGATAGAAGTCAAATAAGCGTTCTATGGCTTTATTTCGCTTAGTTGCTTACTCTTGAGTAGAACTGCATGTTCACTCCCGAAATAAGCATCTTTGTAAAATGAGCCAAATTGAAGCAGAACAAGTTGTTGGAGTGTCAGAATGCATAGGCAGAAGTCAAATAAGCGTTCTATGGCTTTATTTCGCTTAGTTGCTTACTCTTGAGTAGAACTGCATGTTCACTCCAGAAATAAGCATCTTTGTAAAATGAGCCAAATTGAAGCAGAACAAGTTGTTGGAGTGTCAGAATGCATAGATAGAAGTCAAATAAGCGTTCTATGGCTTTATTTCGCTTAGTTGCTTACTCTTGAGTAGAACTGCATGTTCACTCCCGAAATAAGCATCTTTGTAAAATGAGCCGAATTGAAGCAGAACAAGTTGTTGGAGTGTCAGAATGCATAGGTAGAAGTCAAATAAGCGTTTTATGGCTTTATTTCGCTTAGTTGCTTACTCTTGAGTAGAACTGCATGTTCACTCCAGAAATAAGCATCTTTGTAAAATGAGCCGAATTGAAGCAGAACAAGTTGTTGGAGTGTCAGAATGCATAGATAGAAGTCAAATAAGCGTTCTATGGCTTTATTTCGCTTAGTTGCTTACTCTTGAGTAGAACTGCACGTTCACTCCAGAAATAAGCATCTTTGTAAAATGAGCCAAATTGAAGCAGAACAAGTTGTTGGAGTGTCAGAATGCATAGGTAGAAGTCAAATAAGCGTTCTACGGCTTTATTTCGCTTAGTTGCTTACTCTTGCGTAGAACTGCACGTTCACTCCAGAAATAAGCATCTTTGTAAGATGAGCCAAATTGAAGCAGAACAAATTGTTGGAGTGTCAGAACGCATAGATAGAAGTCAAATAAGCGTTCTATGGCTTTATTTTGCTCAGTTGCTTACTCTTGAGTAGAACTGCACGTTCACTCTAGAAATAAGCATCTTTGTAAAATGAGCCGAATTGAAGCAGAACAAGTTGTT